>NW_007218532.1:7096-17438 GCF_000164805.1 Carlito syrichta | reverse complement strand
TAGCAGTGAAGCTGCAGCACCAGCCACTTCACCAGGAGACCCCTGGCCACTTGCTCCCAAGTCACCACACACACACCTACTTGCACACAAATGTGTGCAAATCATCCACACAGTCGCTCACACAGGGACTTGCGCAGTCTGGCTGGCTATGCCACCATCTTCTGGTAGTCTCAGCAACTCACTTTTGAATAGAATGTGAAAAGGGAAATACAGCAATTTTTCAGTGGAAAAAACTGATAGACTGTCAATGAAAAAGCCAAACTGTAGAATATTTAAAGGGGTTTATTCTGAACTAATTATGAATGACCAAGGTCTGAGGGACAGTCCCAAGAGGTTCTGAGAACTTGTGCCTAAGGTGGTTAAATTATAGCTTTATTTTATACATTTTAGGGAGACAGAAATTACAGACAAGCATACATTGATATATGTGAGGTTTACATTGCTCAGCCTAGAAAGGCAAGGCACGTCTAAGCAGGGGGCCTTACAGTTCTCGTAGACAGTTCCAAAGATTTTGCTGGCAATTTGTAGAAAGAGTTAAGTTCTAGCTGAAAAAATGTTGTATCAGTAAAATAAATGCTGAGTTAAAATAAGGAGGGGAGGAGAAAAAGCCAAGGTTCTTGATATGTAGATGAAGGCTCTGGGTAGCTGGCTTCAGAGAAAATCGATGTTAGATGTCTTAAAAGATGTCAGACTATTCTTAAAAGTTGTCACACTATTCCTAGGGAAGGAGATTATCTACAGATGTAAATTTCTCCAAGAGACTGCTTTGCAGGGTCACTTCAAAATATGTCAAAGAAACATATTTTGGAGTATTTTTTTTTCCTTTAGAGCTTGCTATTTGTCATGTGATACTATAACAGAGTCAGACTGGAATTTGGTGTCTTATTGGCACAGAGTATGTTTTGTCAGTCTTATGATCATTATTTTAATGTTAGTTCTGTTCAGTTGACCCTAAAACTCCACAAGAAAATGGGTATGATCAGGCATGTCTAACCTTTTCCATCACAACCTGAAATTTCATTTTTGGTTTGCATTCCATAGAGCAGTTGAACTATGTCTGACCTTTTCCACTCTAATTTCACTTCTATGGTTTTCATCTAGATTAGATCTAGGTTTCATCCACTTGAATTATCTAATGAAGATTTGATCCCACAATTTGCTTTCTTCCTCATATTGTTAGAGTCTGACTAGGGACTTGTGCCTGCTGCCCAGAAAAACGAAGACTGACACAGACCTTATAGTAGAGAAAGAGTTTCATATCACCCAGCGACTGAGCAAGGCGGGCTGGAGATATTTCTCAATTCCACCTCCCCAAGAATTCAGAGGGCTAGAGCTTTTAACGGGAAATTTGGCAGGCAGGGATATAGGAACTGTTGTTTGATGATGTTATGGGGGCATCAAACTATCTTCATGTCACAGAGCCAACTTCTGGGAGAGGCCATCATAGTGCCAGCGGAGCCAGCTTCCTGGCATGTATTCTGGGCCCAGTTGAGGTATCAGGCCCCTCAGAGTTTGAAAAATACCTCAATTGCACAGAAGTTATATTAGAAAATATAGTTAATTTAAAAAGTAAATTAGAGGCCAGACTTGGTGGCTCAGCCTGTAATCCCGCACTTTGGGAGGCTGAGGTGAGTGGACTGCCTGAGCCCGCGGGTTCGAGACCTGCCTGGGCAACTTGGCGAGACCTCATCTCTACAATAAATCAAAAAATCAGCCAGGTGTGGTAGCACTTGCCTGTAGTTCCAGCTACTTGGAAAGCTGAGGTGGAAGGATCGCTGGAGCCCAGCAGGTCGAGGCTGCGGTGGCTGGGAGTGGCCACTGCACTCCAGTTTGGGTGACAGAGTGAGACTCCAACTCAAAAAAAAAAAAAAAAAAACTCTTGAACACCTAGGCATAGAATGAACATACCTCGAAATAGTAAGAGCCATCTATGATAAACCCACAATCAGCATATTGATAAACAGACAGAAATTGGCAGTATTTCCCCCAGAAAACCTAAGAAGGCAAGGCTGCCCACTCTCACCCTCCTGTTCAACATAGTGTAGGAAGTCTTAGCCAGAGCAATCAGACAAGAGAAGAAAATCAGGGGTATTCAAAGAGGAAAAGAGGAAGTTAAGTTTAGCATCTATATCCTTAGTGATCAATCACAGAAACAAAGACCAGAGTACCACGTGTTCTCACTCAAAAGCAGACCCTGAGCATTTATCATAATACTAAAAGAAAGGATTTGGCAGTAGTGGGATGCTGCCAGTCGGGGGAGGGTGTGCATAATATCAATAAGGGTACCTGATCTCAAACCAGACAAAGTGGGGCCCAAAGGGAGGCCCAAACCTTACCTCTATGATGACCACTTACGTACCTAGTCCTGAATTGTACCCCACATCTTTTTTATTTTTTTGAATTGGCATCTCACTGTGTTGCCTAGGCTGGAGTGCAGTGGCAAGCTTACGGCCACCCCAGTGTTGACCTGCTGGGTTGCGGAGATCCTTCTTCCTCAGCCTTCCAAGTAGCTGGACCTACAGGTGTGCACTACCATGCCTGGCTAATTTTTGATTTATTGTAGAGACAGGCCTTACCAAGCTGCCCAGGCTGGTCTCAAACCCTTGGGCTCAGGCAATCCACTTGCCTCGGCCTCCCAAAGTGCTGGGATTACAGGCTGAGCCACTGAGCCTGGCCTATCCCACATCTTAAAAAAAAAAAAAAAAAGGAATGCTACTACGTTCAATTCACAATCGTGGAGAAAGATAGTAGCTCCACCTTCTGGAGGAAATTCATATCATTATGCAATCATTTATTTACATCATTATAGTTTATAGCTATTTCTTTTATTCTCTGGGTTACAACCCCAAATTATTCATTCTTCTTTTTGTCCAAATAGTTTCATTTTTGGCGTTTGGAAGCATTCTTAGGTTGGGATCCTGTGCCCTTCTGATATGCTCTCATTCTTTTTATTCTATTTGAGCATTCCTTTACTTTTTGACACTGTGATGGGTTCAGTTTCATCTTACCTTTGCCCTTCCCTATCCTAAATACAGCCATTTTATCCAAGAAACTCTGGGTTTTTTTTAATTGAAGAACTTCTTTTAAAAACCACGTTCTGAGCACTGAGTGTGCTAGTGGCAACTGGAATATCACTGCTTCTCAATTCTCAGCAGTCAGTGCTAGGAAATACATGCATATACACTAACTCATGGCTACATACAAATCAATTTGTTTATGCGTATGTCAATCTGCATATATTAATGTAAACATGAGTTCACACTGATGTCTGCAACTCTAATCTTTTCTAGCCTTCCTCTCTTGCTCATGGGTAATTCTTTCTCACAGAGTGAGAAACCTGCCTCATGTTGTTTATCACACATTCACTTGTTTGTTCAACCACAGTATATATGTAGTTTCAGAATTTCTAACCTGTACTCTGAGAAACTAAATGTACCAACTGGAATACAACATTTAGGTGCCATTATTTTTGTCTTTAGCCTTATAGAATCTTACTGAAACATAATTTTCCAAAACTACTTATGTCATCTCCTTTTCCCCAACTGTATTAGTGAGATTATGTCATACATTTGTAACGAAGTTAGATTCATCTTTCATAGTCTGCATCCCATCTTTAAAATCCCAACATCATGGATGATTTTGCAAAGTTCACTATCTGCAGTCTGTAGTTCAATGGGTCTTGAAAAATGCATGGCATCATATATTCTCCACCCAATACCATACAACAGTTCTAAAAATCCCCTTGTGTGACCACTTTGTTTCCCATTCTTCCCTTTCCCTTATCCTCTAGCAACCATTGTTCTTTTTCCATTCCTATAATTTGCGCTTTCCATAGTGTTATATAAATGAAGTCATACAATATGTAGCCTATTGAGTCTGGTTTCTTTCACTTATAAAAATGCATTTAAGATCTATACATTCTGATGTATGAATAGCTACAATGTTTCTTTTGATTGTTGAGTAGTATTCCACTACTCATAATCCATAGAATATACTATAATTTATTTATTTCATTTGCCTGTGAAAGACATCCTGACTGTTTCCTCATTTTGGTGTTATGAACAAAGCTGCTTCTAAGCATTATTGCACATTTTTTTTGTGTGGACACAAGTTTTAAGGTCACTTGGCTAAATACTTAGGAGTGGAACGGTAAGTATGTTAACTTTATGTCAACCTGCAAGCTGTCTTCAAAAGTGGCTGTACCATTTTGCATTCCAACCAGCAATAGCAAAATTTCCTCTTGTTCTACAACCTTGTCAGCATATGGTGTTAATCAGCTTTTGGATTTTAGCTATTTTAATGTGTGTGTTATTGTGTCGCATTGCTGTTTTGATGTGTATTTCGTCAATGACAAATGTTGCTGGGCATCTTTCCATATCCTATTATATCTGTGAATCATTTCTGGTAAAATGTCTGTTCAGACCTTTGCTTAATTTTATTTATTTTTTTAAACTTATTTTTTATTTTAAAATTGTGGGGTACAGTTAAGGGTTAGGTATACAAATATGCATCATTCAGGCACCCTTGTTGATAAGGGGTATCCCCCCATCCCCAGACAGATATTGATTACCATTAATCCCACCACCCTTTCCCTTCCTTCTCCCCCCATAGATTCCCACCACTATTGATCCTTTTCTTATGGTATTAAGATAGATGCTCAAGGTCCACTTATGAGTGAGAACATGTGATAGATCTTTGTTGCTGTGAAAGATCACTCAGTATTATAGACTCTCATTCACTTCATTTTAAATTGGGTTGTTTGTTTTCTTCTTGTTGAATCTTAAGAGTTCTTCCTATTTTTTAATACACATCCTTCATCAGATATGTTATTTTTGAATATATTCTTCTAGTCTTTGGCTTGTTTTTTCATTCTCTTTACAATGTCTTTTGTAGAGCAAATGTTTTTTAATTTTGATAAAGTACCTATCACTTTTTGCTTTAATGGATTGTGCTTTTAGTAATATCTACAACCCATGATCACACAACTCTTTTTCTATATTTCCTTTCAAGGTTTATAGTTTTATGTTTACATTTAGGTTTATGATTTATTTTGAATTGAATTTTTAATGAAATATGAGGTACATGCCAGGCCTTTTTGCTTTGCATGTGAACATTCAATTGTTTCAGTACCATTTGTTGGAAAGACTATCCTTTTCCATCAAATTGCTACTTCACCTATGTACAAGATCAGTTAACTATATTTATTTATTTATTTTTTGAGTTGGAGTCTCACTCTGTCACCCAGACTGGAGTGCAGTGGCCGCTCCCGGCTACCGCAGCCTCGACCTGCTGGGCTCCGGTGATCCTTCTGCCTCAGCCTTCCAAGTAGCTGGAACTACAGGTATGTGCTACCACACCTGGCTGATTTTTTGATTTATTGTAGAGATGAGGTCTCGCCAAGTTGCCCAGGTGGATCTTGAACCCACGGGCTCAGGCAGTTCACCCACCTCAGCCTCCCAAAGGTGTGGGATTACAGGCTTAGCCACTGAGCCCGGCCAGTTAACTATATTTATTTGGGTCAATTTCTTGGCTCTCTATCTTGTCCATTAATCTGTGTGCCTATCCTTTCACCAAAATCACACTATTTTTTAAACTGTACCTATAAATACATCTTTAAATTGAGTGGTGGGAGTACTAAAACTTTTATTTTTCAGAATTGTTTTTGACTGTTCTAGTTCCTTTGCCTTTCCACATACACTTCAGAAGTAGTTGATCAACATCTGATTAATGGGATATTGATTGGGATAACATTGAATTTACAGCTCAAACTGGAGATAATAGATATATTAACAAGAATATGTTTTCTAACCCATGTATGTGATGCATATTTCTGTTTATCTAGATTACCCATGATCAATGTTTTGTAGGTTTTAGAATAAAGATCCTGTATATGTTTTATTAAATTAATACATAAGTGCTTCATTTTTTGGTGCCTTCATACATGTTTTTAAACATTTAATTTTATTTATTTAAAACTTTTAGTTTTCAATTCTAGTTGTTCATTGCTGATATATAGGAATATAATTGCCTTTTTTATGTTGAGTGTACATTCTTGCTAAATTCATTTATCAGTTCAAGAAGCTTTTATTTTATTACATATTTAGGCATTTCTGTATGATAATCATAAATCTATTAATGGGGACAGACATTTCTTTCTCTCCAGTTTTATTTCTTTTTCATGACTTACTTCACTAGATAGGACTTATGGCACGATGTTGAATTGGAATGATAAGAGGGGAAATTCTTTAAAAAAAGAGAGGAAATTCTGGATTTGTTTTCAATCTTACTGGGAAAAGATTTACTCTCTGTTTTGAAGTATGATATTAGCTGTAAGTTTTTATAGATACCCTTTCTTAAGATAGGGACGTTTTTTCATCAGTTTGTAGTGTGCTGTGAATTTTTACTGGAAATAAAGGTTGAATTTTTTTTTTTTGAGTTGGAGTCTCACTCTGTCACCCAGACTGGAGTACAGTGGCCGCTCCCGGCACTGCAGCCTCGATCTGCTGGGCTCCGGTGATCCTTCCGCCTCAGCCTTCCAAGTAGCCGGAATTACAGGCACGCACTACCACACCCAACTGATTTTTTTTTTAATTTATTTATTGCAGAGATGAGGTCTTGCCAAGTTGCCCAGGCAGGTTTCGAACCCACAGGCCCAGGCAAAGAGCCTCACCTCAGCCTCCCAAAGTTCTGGGTTTATAGGCGTGAGCTGCCACATCCAGTGACGTTGAATTTTATTGCACATTTTTACAGTATTTTTATATGATCATATAGCTTTCCTTATTTAGTTTATTAATATAAAAATTACACTGGTTGATTTTCCCATTTACTATTTTAAAACATTTATTGAGGTTAAATTCAATTAATGTAAAAGTAACCATTATTGATTGATTGATTGAGTTGGAGTCTTGCTCTGTTGCCCAGACTGGAGGGCAGTGACATGCTCCTGGCCACCATAGCCTCAATCTACTTGGCTCAGGCAATCCTTCTGCCTCAACTTCCTGAGTAGCTGGGGCTGCAGGCATGTGTCATCATGTCTGGCTAATTTTTTTTTTTTTTTTTTGAGTTGGAGTCTCACTCTATCACCCAGACCGGAGTGCGGTGGCCGCTCCCGGCCACCACAGCCTCGACCTGCTGGGCTCCAGCAATCCTTCTGCCTCAGCCTTCCAAGTAGCCGGAATTAGAGGCATGCACTACCACACCTGGTTGATTTTTTGATTTATTGTAGAGATGAGGTCTTGCTGCCCAGGCGGGTCTCGAACCCACAGGCTCAGCCAATCCATTCACCTCAGCCTCCCAAAGGCATGGAATTACAGGCTGAGCCACCGAGCCTGGCTGTCTGGTTAATTTTTAAAAATTGGTTGTAGAGATGAGGTCTCGCCAATTTGCCCAGGCTGGCCTCAAACCCCTGGGCTCAAGCAATCCTCTCACCTCTGCCTCCCAAAGTACTTGTATTACAGGTGTGAGCCACCAAGCCTTGCAAAAACAACCATTTCAAAGTGAACAATTCAGCAGAATTTAATAAACAGAGTTATGCAATTACCACCTCTAGTTCCAAATCATTTTCATTATTTCAAAATAAAACCTCCATTTCTCTTTACCCCCAGCCCCTGGCAATCACCAATCTATGTTCTGTCTCTAGAGATTTGCCTATTCTAGACATTACATACAAATAGAGTCATACAACTTCTATTGAATCTGTCTTCAGGTTTATTTAGTCTTTCTTGAGTTGTGTTGAGTTTACTGATGAGCCTTTTGAAGGCATTCTTCTTTTTTTTCTATAGTATTTTTAAACATTTTGATTGGTCCCATACATTCTTTCGTATAATTTGCATCTCTCCAATAAAATGACATATCTGATCTTGCATGTTGTCTATCTTTCTCACAAGATCCTTTAGCATATTACTGAATTGTTTTAAATTTCATGTCAGATAGTTCCATCATTTATATGCCATCTGTGTCTAGTGTTAGTAATTGTTTTCTATCTTCAGACTATATTTTCTTGCTTTTTGGCATGCTAAATAGTTGCATAGGACAGTAGATGTTTTATGTTTTGAGAAGAGCACACCCAGTTTTCTGCTAGGCCTTTGTTGTGAGGCTTTGTGCTAATCCTGTTGAAGAACAGGCTGAGTTTCAAGTGTGTTGCTTCCAAGTGAACGTACACTTGTGGGTCCTGATCTCCTGGATGTATGCTGTGTTTGTTCACCTGGCTTTGAGTCTCTCTTTGCTCCTGGGAGGGGCTCTCTCTCACAGCTCCTCCAGATGCATTCCTGTATTTTGTTGGAATTATTGTGAGGTGGAGGAAGACAGTGTCCTCTGAAGTTCAAATTTAGCTTCAGTCTTTGACAGGCCCTGTGTTCCCAGCCCTTAAAGCTACAGAAATGCCAGGGGTTTTCTGCAGTTTCCAGGGATAAGAGAAATCTGGATGTGTCCCCACCACACAACACGGGATGAGGAGAGGATCAGTTACTTCTGCTTATGCAGCATCTTTTAAAGTAATAAAAGTACTTTAGCATGTTTTTCTGAGATTTGAAGGACATGGAGACATCCTATGATGTCAGTGGTCTCTTGAAATTGCTGAGGCTATGAGGCACCTCAGAAAGCTGGGGAATTATTTTCTGAATTTAAATAATGTGGGAATTGTGCTAATTTCAGTATATTTATCTTATTTGGAAGTTTCAGTTGTATTAGTAGTCTTGGAAATAGAGCCCTATCTAAAATCCCAGAGATTATATATTTTAAAATTTAAAACTGTTTTTCTTACAAGAATAATCTAGCCGGGCTCGGTGGCTCAGCCTGTAATCCCGCGCCTTTGGGAGGCTGAGGTGAGTGGATTGCCTAAGCCCGCGGGTTCGAGACCCACCTGGGCAGCAAGACCTCATCTCTACAATAAATAAAAAAAAAATCAGCCAGGCATGGTAGCGCATGCCTGTAATTCCAGCCACTTGGAAGGCTGAGGTGGAAGGATCGCCGGAGCCCAGCAGGTCGAGGCTGTGGTGGCCAGGAGCGGCCACTGCACTCCAGTCTGGGCAACAGAGTGAGACTCCAACTAAAAAAAAAAAAAAAAAAGAATAATCTGTACCAACTTTACTATAAGGCTGCAGTAATTGAAACAGTCTGGTATTGGTACAAGAACAGGCACATAGACCAATGGAACCAGGATAGAGATTCCAGAAGCAAGGCTTCAATTCCTCAACCAACTCATCTTTGACAAAGCTTCCAACAACAACCACTGGGGAGAGGAGGACCTATTTAATAAATGGTGCTGGGAAAACTGGCTGAACACATGCAGAAGATTGAAACAGGACCCCTACCTATCACTATAAACAAAAATTAACTCTAAATGGATCAAAGACCTAAACGTAAAATCTCAAACTGTAAGAACCTTAGAAAATGCAGGAAACACTCTTATGGAAGTTGGAACTGGCAACCAATTTCTAACCAAAACCCAAAGTGCCCAGGCCATAAGAGATAAGATAGACAAGTGGGACCTCATTAAACTGACAAGCTTCTGCAAAGCCAAAGAAACCATCAAGAGAGCTGGGAGACAGCCCACAGAATGGGAAAAAATATTTGTCAACTATATATCTGACAAAGGCCTGACATCTAGAATCTATAAGGAACTCAAATGCACTGAAAGGGGGGGAAAAAACAGCCCCTTTGAAAAGTGGGCAAATGACATGAGTAGACACTTCTCAAAAGATGATATACAGGCGGCCAACAGACAAATGAAAAAATGCTCAGCCTCACTCATTAGAGAAATGCAAATTATCAGGCGAATGGAACACAAATGAAAGGAGGAGTCATGATCCTAATTTCAGACAAAATACCATTTCAGCTATCAAAAATTAAAAGTGATACAGAGGGCCACTACATAATGATAAAAGGCTCACTCCATCAACAAGAAATATCTATCCTAGACATATACGCACCCAACATAGGTGCATCAACTTTCATAAAGCAACTTCTAGGAAAACTAAAGAAGGAAATTGACTCTAACACCATCATAACTGGGGACTTTAATACCCCACTCACAACCCTAGACAGTTTTTCCTCTTCTATACTCCCCTTTTTAATCTAGGGAACAGGACTACATACTGCTGAACGAACAGATTGTAAGGAAGAGGGATATAGGTTCCAGTGTGCTCATACACCTATTCGTGGATGCTAGAATCAGCATATACATTCTGAACTACAGCTTCGCTCTCAATTAAATCACAAAACTGCAAAACTACAAAAAGTACAAATGGCAGCCTACACTCCAACCTCAAAAGTAAACAAAGCCAGAAGACCCTCATAAGGAAGAACAGGATATAGCAGAAGAGAAATAAAAGCAACCCCACCT
>NW_007218532.1:6099-6940 GCF_000164805.1 Carlito syrichta | reverse complement strand
CTGTGAATGAAATAAATAACAAACTGATAAACATGGAAAGCAGAATTACCCAAGCAGAAGAAAGAATCTCAGAATTTGAGGACCAAAATATAGAACTAACCAAAACTCTTAAAAACACAGAAAATAAGCTCAAAAAGACAGAAAAAAACCTTCAAGAGGTGAGCGATTGCTACAAGAGACCGAACTTAAGAGTAATTGGCCTTCCTGAGGCAGAAAAAGAGACAGAGACCACACTGGAAAAAACTTTCCATGAGATCATTCAAGAAAACTTTCCTTATCTAATCCATGATGTAAAAATGCAAACACAAGAGATTCAGAGAACCCCTGGAACACAACAAATGAGAAGATCAACTCCTAGACACATAATAATTCGCCAAAACAAAGTAGGCATAAAAGAAAAAAACCTAAAGGCAGCAAGAGAAAAAGACAAGATCACCTACCATGGAAGACCAATCAGAATAACAGCAGATTTATCTACAGGCTAGGAGAGCTTGGAGCCCTATCTTCAAAGTCCTAAAAGATAAGCAATTTCAACCAAAAACCTACTTGGCCAAGCTAAGCTACATCAGCGAGGGAGAATTAAAATCTTTCCCAGATATCCAATCCCTAAGAACTTATGCTGCCACCAAACCACCTCTACATGAAACACTTAGAAGTACTAAACACAGAACAAAAGGAAAGAAGAACAACATTCTTCACAAGAGAACAGGGAAAAGAATGAAATATCATGAACCCACCCCAAAACCAAAAGAGAGATAAAAAAAAAAACCAAGTGGAAAAACAACAACTCTATAAGAACTCTATGATAGGGACGAACTCTCACATTTCCATAATTAGCCTG
>NW_007218532.1:0-5144 GCF_000164805.1 Carlito syrichta | reverse complement strand
GACCCTGAAGAAATACAAAGATCATTAGAGACTACTACGTACACGTGTATGGAAACAAACTTGAAAACCTTAAGGAAATGGAGCACTTTCTGACATCACACAACCTACCTAGGTTGGAACAAGAAGAAATTGAGACCCTAAATAGACCGATAACAATCAAGGAAATTGACTATGTAATAAGAAGACTACCTAAAAAAAAAAAGCCCTGGTCCAGATGGCTTTCCAGCAGAATTCTACAAGACATTTAAGGAGGAGCTGATACCAATCCTGCTGAAGGTATTCCAAGTGATTGAAAAAGATGTAACTCTCCCCAAATCATTTTACGAAGCCAACATCACATTGATACCCAAGCCAGGTAACAATTCAACAAAGAAAGAGAACTACAGGCCAATATCATTGATGAACACAGATGCTAAAATTCTCAACAAGATCCTAGCAAACCGGATTCAACAATACATCTCAAAATTCATCCATCATGACCAAGTAGGTTTCATTCCTGAGATGCAAGGCTGGTTCAACATTCGTAAAACCATAAATGTAATTAAATACATCAACAGATGTCAAGACAAAAACCACATGATTATATCATTAGATGCAGAAAAAGCTTTTGATAAAATCCAGCACCCTTCTTGATAAAAACCCTCAAACATCTAGGCATATGGAGAACATGCCTCAAAATAGTAAAAGCCATCTACAAGAAACCCACAGCCAACATACTCCTAAATGGACAAAAATTGGAACCATTTCCCTGAAAAATGGAACAAGACAAGGATGCCCACTCTCACCCCTCTCAACATAGTATTGGAAGTCCTGGCTCAAGCAATCAGAGACAAGAAGGCAATCAGGGGTATTCAAATAGGAAAAGAAGTCAAGTTATCTCTCTTTGCAGATGATATGATTGTGTACCTTGAAAACCCAAAGAATCTGTCAAAAACCTCCTTACACTGATAAAGGCCTTTGGCAAAGTCTCAGGATACAAAATAAATGTGCAAAAGACAATTGCATTTCTTTACACCAATAATAAACAAACAGAAACCCAAATAAAAACCACAATTCCATTCACAATAGCCACCAAAAAAAAATGAAATGCCTTGGCATCTTCCTAACCAGAGACGTGAAAGACCTTTACAATGAAAACTACAAAACACTACTCAAAGAAATGAAAGATGACACAAACAAGTGGAAAAATATCCCATGCTCATGGATTGGAAGAATCAACATTGTGAAGATGTCCATCTTACCTAAGGCAATCTATAAATTCAAGACAATACTCATCAAATTACCAGCAACATTCTTCTCAGACCTAGAAAAAACAACACAGGAATTCACATGGAAATACAGACGTCCAAGAATAGCCAGAACAATCCTCAGCCAAAAAAAACAAAGCAGGTGGTGTTACATTACCAGACTTCAAACTTTACTATAAAGCTACAATCATCAAAACAGCTTGGTATTAGTATAGGAACAGGTATATAGATCAATGGAATCGAATTGAGATTCCAGAAGCAAAACCTCAATTTCTCAACCAACTCATCTTCGACAAAACCTCCACCACCTACCACTGGAGAGAGGAGAACCTATTCAGTAAATGCTACTGGGAAAACTGGCTGACCACATGCAGAAGATTGAAACAGGACCCTGTCTTCATGCACAAAGGTTAACTCCAAATGGATCAGAAACCTAAATGTAAAACCTCAAACCACAAGAACCTTAGAAAATGAAGGACATGCCCTCATGGAATTCGGAACCGGCATCCTATTCCTGAACAAAATCCAACACCCACAGGTCATAAGAGAGAAGATAGACAAGTGGGACCTTATTAAACTGACAAGCTTCTGCAAAGCCAAAGAAAGCATCAAGAGAGCAGGGAGACAGCCCACAGACTGGGAAAAAGTATGTGCCAACACCAGGTCTGACAAAGGCTTAACATCTTAGATCTACAAGGAACTCAAACATGCTGAAAAGAAAAAAACAAACAACACCATTATAAAATGGGCAAAAGATATGAACAGACACTTCACAAAGGAACACATCCGAACTGCCAACAGACACATGAAGAAATGTTCAACCTCACTAATCATCTGGGAGATGCAAATCAAAACCACACTGAGATACCACCTAACTCCAGTCAGAATGGCAATTATCAACAACTCAAAAAATAACAGCTGCTGGAGAGGGTGTGGTGAAAAGGGAACACTTCTACGCTGTTGGTGGGAGTGTAAACTAGTGCAACCTCTGTGGAAAGCAGTGTGGCGATTCCTAAAAGCTCTAAATATCAACCTCCCATATGACGCTGCAATCCCCCTACTGGGAATATATCCTGAAGAACTCAAATCACTCTAAAAAAGATACCTGCACATGTATGTTTATCACAGCATTGTTCACAATAGCAAGAACCTGGAAGCAACCATGCTGCCCATCAAAAGAGGACTGGATTTTAAAAATGTGGTACATATACATGATGGAATACTACGCAGCCATAAAAAAGAACAAAATCATGAATTTCTCAGCAACCTGGATGGAACAAGAGTCTATAATACTGAGTGACCTCTCACAGAAACAAAGATCCGAGTATCACGTTCTCACTCTTATTATGGACCTTGAACATCCAATATAATACTATAAGAAAATGACTGACAGTAGTAGGAAACTATGGGGGGGGATGGGATTAACAGTAGCAAATATCTGTCTGGGGACAGGGAAACCCCTCTTATCAACAGGGTGCCTGAATGAAGCGTATTTGTATACCTAACCCTTAACTGTACTCCACAACATCATAATAAAAAATATTGATTAAAATAAAAATATATATATTTCAGCTGTGCATTCAATTCTAGTTTGAATGTTAATTTTCTCAAAGTGGTTAATACACATTTCTTTGTTTTCTGACTCTACTCAAGCTTTGGAGGCTTTGTTCTCATCTTTGTAGATTATTTCTCTTTCTCTCTGATTTTCTTCCTCTTCAGCATTATATAGTTTGAGTATGATTTCTTTGAAGTTCTTTCTCTTTTTTATGTAGTGCACTTTTGAATTCAAGGAATTACAAATGGCTTTCTATTTTAGAAACTTATAAATTACAAGTTTTTTGATAATTACCTTTGTTTTTAAATATATTTTAATGAAACAAAAGAAAAAAAGTCATAAGCATCAAACAGTTACATGCTTTTCTGTAAATACATCTTACCTGCCACTGATAGCCTTGCAGTAGCAATAAGGGGGGGAAATACTGACTAGAAACATGATAATTTAGTTTAACATTTTATGCTTTATAATAATATTTCAGTTAACAGAAATAAAATGAATTGATAAATAAAATGAAATAAATAAATAAATAAATATGGACCCAGTGTACTAGTTCATGCCTTCAATCCCAGCACTTTGGGAGGATAAGGCAGGGGGATTCTTGTTCCACAGGCATGCTCAGTAGCCCAAGGTCACACCCATTCACCCTCAAGTCTCACAGCTAAGTTGAAGAGAAATAGATTACAAGGCTGTCTCTGAATCTCAGGCTCATAGAACCCAAGTGGGAAAAGCTGAGAAAGTGAAGATGTAGTTTAGGGCAGGGATTCCCAAGCCTTGAGCCTCAGACTGGTATCAGTCTGTGTTCTGTTAGGAGTCATGCTGTGCAGAAGGAGGTGAGTGGTGGACAAGTACGTGAAGCTTCACCTGCATGTACAGCCACTCTCCATTGCTCACATTACCACTTGAGCTCCACCTCCTGTCAGATCAGCAGTAAAAAGCCTGCTTTTATTTCCAATGTCTTATCTTTGTGAAGCTGGGTTTTCTGCAGTGACAGCAACCAAAATGAGATTATGGAGTAAAGCGGACATAAGCAACACACTTCAGGTGTCACTGTCTTCCATCACCCCCAGATGGACCATCTAGTTACAGAAAAACAGGTTCAGGGCTCCCACTGATTCTGCATCATGGTTTTCAACAATTATTAATTATATTTTATGACAATAATAACAGAAATAAAGTGCACGATAAATATGAAACCACCATCTCCCACCCATCCCCATTCCATGGAAAAATTATCTTCCACAAAACTGGTCTCTGAAGACAAAAAAGTTGGGGACCACTGGTTTAGGGGTTCACTGTCCTCTGCTTGTCTGTTCCTTTGACCTCACTTCCCTTTCAATTGACCATGTAAACTAAATCTCCAACCACATTTACCCATGGCCTTGATCTTGCCATGTTCTGTAATTTTAATACAACCAGAGTTTAATGATGTTACGCCCATTACAGAAAAACAAAAACTAAAAAACTATCAAGCATTAAGCAATATTCTATAAAAACTGTTCATGGGCCTGTTCTATTTAGCATATAGGGAAACTAGCTAAAAACTACAAAATGGCATCAGATTTACAAGAATTTCCAAAGAGATGGTCATTACATGTTTCCAGGAGATCCACATAAATGATTTTGATCACATGGTGTCTTGAAAAGAGTCCTTTGGGGATTAGAATGACATCCGTAACTGGAATATAATGAAATGTAATGTTGGGGCAGCCCCTTCAGGTCTCCTCCCACTATGGGAGATTTTTTGTCCTCTCAATAAATCCTGCTTTCTCACTTTAAAAAAAAGAGAAATGTAATGTTGATTGGCTTTTTTAAAAATCCAACCCACATATGGAGGGGAGGAGCTTAGGAGGTAAGGATGTCAAACCCCTCTTAAACTGAGGAAAAGCCAACATGCTGGCACAGTAAGTGAATTGAAACCAACATAACAGTGGGATATAGCAAGAAGAATATTGAGACAGGAGAGAAAATATTTCAAAAAATTAATTACTCATTCACTTAGTATTATACTTGGTTTTAGGTTCTACATATTTTGGTGGATACAGAAAAAATGGCAGAAATCCCAGAAAAGAATATCATGACCATCTTAAAGTTAGATACCTAAAGTTATGGAAAGGCATTGAGATATATTTTAACTAAAAGAGAAATTGCATTGACTTTGTGATGACCATTACTAAAAGCAAATCAGTTGGGAAACTACTTCCACCTTGATGATTTCATACAGAACAATGAGAAATGTGCTTAGACAAATTGGGAAAGAGATAGATCTGTGGTATTGTATCACAAAAATACTAAGAATGAATGGTGAGGGAGTGGTCCCTATTGGTAGTAACCTCCTCAAA
>NW_007218531.1:0-807 GCF_000164805.1 Carlito syrichta | reverse complement strand
CGGTTCGAGACCCGCCTGGGCAGCGAGACCTCATCTCTACAATAAATCAAAAAATCAGCCGGGCGTGGTAGCACGCGCCTGTAATTCCGGCTACTCGGAAGGCTGAGGCGGAAGGATCGCCGGAGCCCAGCAGGTCGAGGCTGCGGTGGCCGGGAGCGGCCACTGCACTCCAGTCTGGGCGACAGAGTGAGACTCCAACTCAAAAAAAAAAATAAAAAAAAATAAAAAATAAAAAAAAAAGAAAAGTTGAGACTTGGAGAGTTGGAGTGGTGAAATGATTTACAGTAAAAATACTCCAACAGTCTAGTCTGCCTACCTTTGCAAAGCCTTGCCTTTTCTCTGACACATACTCAGTGAGTGTGCAAGAGGTATTTCTTGACAAGACAAATAAAGGAAAGACCCAGGTACATTGGCGCCTTCTTGGTGAAGACTCCTGGGAATCCTCCTTACAACCAGAGAGTACAGTGCTGGGCAGAGGTGTGGGATAATCCTGGCAGGCTGGAGTGATCATGGAGGAGGCAGGCCCTCAGCTGTGCCCTGGAGTGTCAGCCAGGAACTGCCTGATCAGCAGTCTCTGGGCCTGCTTTTGCTACACTCCAGGGCATATCATATCCAATTATCTCCAGGAATTCAGTCAAGCTGGGGGAGCAAAGGGGGGCATTACAGATGACAGAATCTGCTGAGGAAAGTGGAGTGAACAGGTAAACGAAATGCCTGGCATGCCTTCAGCCTTGGATGGGAAAGGTGCTGCTCTTGGAAGCTTTGTGTTATGACATCTCACTATTTAGGCATAACTCAAAAAGGCTT
>NW_007218530.1:0-868 GCF_000164805.1 Carlito syrichta | reverse complement strand
GAGATGAGGTCTTGCTGCCCAGGCGGGTCTCGAACCCTCAGGCTCAGGCAATCCACTCACTTCAGCCTCCTAAAGGCATGGGATTACAGGCTGAACCACTGAGCCTGGTTTATATAGATCTTTTGGGGATGAATCTTTTGAAACTAGTGAATTTCTTGGGAATGAAATTTCTTTGTAACAAAGGCAGTGAGTGGGGTGTTACATGAAACCAAAACAACAGCAGTGAAGTGCTGTTGGTGTGAGTCACCAGCACAGGGGCCGTATTCCCATCAGTTGCATGCCTATGAACTCACACAAACACCCGCTTTTCTTTGTCCCAGCACCATGGAATGTCAAAGACTTCAGGCAAAGCGATGAAGCTAGCACATTCCTTCTTTACTGACCTCCCTCCTTCCCCCTTCCGGCTTGGCCTCTACTCTGCCCAGGGCTCTGCTCTGTGACACTTTCCTTCTGGCCTCGGAAGCAGAGGACCCGCTGGCAGCGTTGACTCTGACTCGGACTCTTGCTGTTCCAGTGGACCAGTTTTAGTCTACATGTTAACTCTGTAGGGCATCTGCAAGTGGGGAAGGATGAATGATTACTGAGATTACATCGTCCCTGTTCCAAGGTCTTCCCCGAAGTTAAACCCGATTTAGCCCTTTTAGAGTAACAGTGTGAGATCAGAAGGGGAGACACAAGCCACTGTGTCTAGCAGTCACCCTTGGGAAATGGAATTGGTTGCTTTTACATTGGACTCTTTACTATACTGGCGTTTTACATGTTTTAAGCAGTTGGACTATGCCCAGCACAGGATGAGGGAGAAAATGATCACTTTTTTTTTTTTTTTTGAGTTGGAGTCTCACTCTGTTGCCCAGGCTGGAGTGCAGTG
>NW_007218529.1:0-815 GCF_000164805.1 Carlito syrichta | reverse complement strand
AATACTAAAAAAATAGTCAATTGATACAAAAGAGGTAAGGGAACAGGGAAGGAAACAGATGGGAGAAATATAAAACAAATAACAAAATATCTTAAATGGTAGATTTAAACTCTACCATATCATTCATTATATTAAATGTGATAACCTAACATACCAATTAAAAGTCAGAAATTATCATTCTTAATTTTTAAAAAAGCTAAATTAAATGTAATAATCTAACATGCCAGTTAAAAGCCTAAGATTATCAGAGTTGATTTTTTTTTTAAAAAAAAGCTATGTCTAAATACGTAGTTAATGTTTTCATGCAAAAATCCCTTCCCTGCAGTTTGGGAAATTTATATATTTTAGTCATAAAATTGTGAAAACAGGAAAAGTATAAATCTTGGGTGGAAACTAAGCTTAACAAATATAGAGACATTACTAGTTTTAAGGAGTTCAATGATATCAACTCAAAAGGAAGAGCAGGAAATACTAATGTGCAGAGTCCAAGGTTAAGATAAACATTTATAGAAACCAAAGAAGGAATAGACAGGAGCAAACAACCACAATCTGATCAGTTAGCCTTCATGACAGCAGTTGCCTGGTCATAAGTATGTGTTGGTGGAATACTCAGAAATGAGGTTAGAAATGGACATAAAATATGAATGATCAAAAGTAGTAGACATTTCAACGGCAAAACCAAGATCAAGGTTAGAATACAAATATTTGTATTGTTAGAAAAGAAAATAATGTAATATAAAGAAATATATGCCCTAAAGCCCAATTCGCAGATGCTTTTGAATATATCCTTGGCACTTACCAGCATCAATGTAACA
>NW_007218528.1:0-1514 GCF_000164805.1 Carlito syrichta | reverse complement strand
CAGAAGCAACCTTTAGATAGGTGGTTAAAGGACCTCGTATGGACTGTGGCATCTGAGTAGAAGACATAAAAGAAAAGGGAGCTGTTCATGCAGGCCTCTGGGGGAATAGCATTTCAAGCAGAGGAACAGCATATGCAAAGGTTACAGGAAATAGTAAGGAAAGCTTTTTGGGTAGAGGGAAAATAGCACCAAATTGAAACACAGATCTAAGAAAAGGGATGAGGAGCACCAGAGGTCGTAAGTGAGTACGTAATCATGAAATGGACTTGCAAATGTTTTAAAATATGAGAACTTTATTAGAATTTAGATGTAGATATGGACATAGACATAGACATAGATATAGATATTGATATAGATGGTAGCGTAGCTCAAACTATCTGTGGAGTTAAAATATATGGGCCCACCAGCACAAAGGATGGGAAAATGGAAGGAAAACGTAGAAGATACTATTGTAAGCTTCTTAAACATGAAATGGCATAATAGTAATTGAAAGTAACCCTTAGAAAGGTAGAGAAACACATGGCAGACCATAAACAATTAGCAAAACAAATAAAAAAGATATACTTAATAAGTCCAAATGGCAAATACTAAAAAAATAGTCAATTGATACAAAAGAGGTAAGGGAACAGGGAAGGAAACAGATGGGAGAAATATAAAACAAATAACAAAATATCTTAAATGGTAGATTTAAACTCTACCATATCATTCATTATATTAAATGTGATAACCTAACATACCAATTAAAAGTCAGAAATTATCATTCTTAATTTTTAAAAAAGCTAAATTAAATGTAATAATCTAACATGCCAGTTAAAAGCCTAAGATTATCAGAGTTGATTTTTTTTTTAAAAAAAAGCTATGTCTAAATACGTAGTTAATGTTTTCATGCAAAAATCCCTTCCCTGCAGTTTGGGAAATTTATATATTTTAGTCATAAAATTGTGAAAACAGGAAAAGTATAAATCTTGGGTGGAAACTAAGCTTAACAAATATAGAGACATTACTAGTTTTAAGGAGTTCAATGATATCAACTCAAAAGGAAGAGCAGGAAATACTAATGTGCAGAGTCCAAGGTTAAGATAAACATTTATAGAAACCAAAGAAGGAATAGACAGGAGCAAACAACCACAATCTGATCAGTTAGCCTTCATGACAGCAGTTGCCTGGTCATAAGTATGTGTTGGTGGAATACTCAGAAATGAGGTTAGAAATGGACATAAAATATGAATGATCAAAAGTAGTAGACATTTCAATGGCAAAACCAAGATCAAGGTTAGAATACAAAATATTTGTATTGTTAGAAAAGAAAATAATGTAATATAAAGAAATATATGCCCTAAAGCCCAATTCGCAGATGCTTTTGAATATATCCTTGGCAACTTACCAGCATCAATGTAACAATGAATGAAAATTTTCTACATGTGTAATATTTACCATAAAATCAAGGTAAAGACAAGTGCATAAGACAATTAATGTGTGTGTATGTGTGTGTGTGTGTGTGTGTGTGTGTGTGT
>NW_007218527.1:0-704 GCF_000164805.1 Carlito syrichta | reverse complement strand
GAATAGACAGGAGCAAACAACCACAATCTGATCAGTTAGCCTTCATGACAGCAGTTGCCTGGTCATAAGTATGTGTTGGTGGAATACTCAGAAATGAGGTTAGAAATGGACATAAAATATGAATGATCAAAAGTAGTAGACATTTCAACGGCAAAACCAAGATCAAGGTTAGAATACAAAATATTTGTATTGTTAGAAAAGAAAATAATGTAATATAAAGAAATATATGCCCTAAAGCCCAATTCGCAGATGCTTTTGAATATATCCTTGGCAACTTACCAGCATCAATGTAACAATGAATGAAAATTTTCTACATGTGTAATATTTACCATAAAATCAAGGTAAAGACAAGTGCATAAGACAATTAATGTGTGTGTATGTGTGTGTGTGTGTGTGTGTGTGTGTGTGTTTTAATGATAACTTTTTGGGATATTCAATTTTATGGTATTATTTTTCAAAGTTTTAAGTGATTTTTTTGCATGGTACTTATTTAGTTAATACTCCCTTTTAAAATATTTTCCGTGATCAAATGTCTATATCAACAGAGGTTATTTATGTTATTAAAAAATCTATTTATAAGTATGTACTTTAGCAAAAAAAAGTTATAAAAAAATACAGAGTGGCATGATTTAAGGAATTTCAAAAAATTTCCTTGGAAATCTATTTTTTTGTTTATGATATCCAAATATTAATATTTATCTATA
>NW_007218526.1:0-2108 GCF_000164805.1 Carlito syrichta | reverse complement strand
GAGGGTCGCCTGAGGCTAGGAGTTAGAGACCAGTCTGGACAGCATAGAAAGACTCTGTCTCTATTAAAAATATGTAAAATGTTAATTTATTTTCATTTTACTTATGTGAGTTCAACTATAAAAGCTTGGCAAACAGACACACACACACACACACACACACACACATTTCTGGAAGGGAGCATAAATTAGATGTCTTCAACAGTTTTCAACTCCTACTTTATTCTCCATGTGAGACCTCTCAGTGACAAGTGTAACTCCACTTTTTAAAGGAACTATGATTTTCATACCACACAGCTCCTAAAACACAGGCCAAAGACTATATTTCGATTGCCAATGGCCTCGTGGCAGTGGTGAAATGGGCATCACTGTCTGGTGCACACATTAAAACTTGCAGAATTGGCAGGCTAGGGAACATTTCTCTTTACAGAAACTTTCCAGCCATCAAGAGTTATAGAATTGGAATAGCACCTCTTGGCATCTGCTAATGAATGAATGGATCTTGGCAATCAACATCAATGACTACTAACATCACAGCAGAGACAACCAAACATGACATGCCTCCTGACAGAAGAATCCAACACTACCTATGAAGTGCTCTTGCCAAAAAAAAATCAGACCTAACTGAGATCAAGCATCTCAGTTCAAATAGTTCAAAACAAAACAAAACAAAGCAGTTTACAGGAAATACAAGGGACAAAGGAACATTTGAAATTAAACCACAGGGATGAAATCAGCAAAACTCAGACCGTGACAGACTCTGCATGGGCAAACAACAATCCACTTTCTTCAACAAATAAACTATAAGAAAAGAGAGAGAGAATGAAAGGAAGCCTGTAGATTAAAAGAAAATTAAATGACATATCAATAAGACAGAGCAATAAGATGTGTGAAGCTTATATGAATCTCCTTCTTTTAAATAAAATTTTTAGAGATATTTATGAAATAATTGGAACTGTGAACATTGCTTGGTTACTGGATGATGTTAAGGAAATTTTTTTAATAGATTTAAAAAGGTATGGTTATATTTTAAATAGTCTTATCTTTTAAAGATTTATGGATAAATATGTCAGACATGTCAGAATAGCATGTCATAGGAAATGATACGTCAAATTATTGGTTCAAATTATACAAGAGGAGAGAAAATGGAGGAGGGTGTGGATGGGAATAGTTGTGTTTAACAGCTGGATGATGGTTACTCAGGAATGTGGTTCATTCTCTTCTGTTGCTTTTGTATTTGTTAAAAATTCTTCATAACAAGAGGTATTTAAAAAAAAACCCGAGTGGTTTATATAATGGTGTTGGTGGCTTGGAAGAAAATTCTATGGATCACAGTAGTGCACATGTTTTAAGAAGTGTCGTATTATCCATGCTCTTGTCAGAAAGGATAATATCAATACAGTCACTGGAAACATGGAGTTGAAAGTGATTCAGGATTAAATTCTAAATGCGAGGAAGTTTAAAGAATGCCTTAAATGATTTTTCTTGTATATTTCCCTTTTTTAATGTATGACAGTGATAGATGGTATTAAAATATGCTTACACGATTCTAGTTCATTTAATAGGGACAAAAAATTCAATAGGGATAAAACATTCTCTATTAGGATGAAACATTTTAACTGATGAGAATGCATTATGTCTGAGTGGGAGTTGGTGGGATTTTTTTCTTGAGTGATACATAAAATAGAAATGTCTTCTTACTGACAGCCTTTTAGTTGTGATAAAATACAAAAGTTTATTTAGTGGCCATGTTAGCCTCAATGATTTGTTCAAATGCAGGATAGGGGAAGGAAACTGGTTTTACTGAATGGATTAACAAATGATCCTGTGTTATTCTTAGTTGGTAATGTAATGGTTTTTAAGCGAATCTTTTTCCAGTTACAGACTGGAACATTATACAATGCTCTGTCCTAAGGTCTGCTCAAGATGAGGGTCTAAGTATGGTGGCTCACACCTATAATCCCAGTGCTTTGGGAAGCTAAGGCAGGAGGAATGTTTGAGGCCAGGAGTTTGAGACCAGACTGGACAACATAGTAAGATCTCATCTATTTTAAAAAAAAAAAAAAAAAAGGCAGGATATGGCAAAGTGCCCATCTGTAGTTCCAGCTACT
>NW_007218525.1:0-671 GCF_000164805.1 Carlito syrichta | reverse complement strand
AAAAAAAAGGCAGGATATGGCAAAGTGCCCATCTGTAGTTCCAGCTACTTGAGAGACCGAGGCAGGAGGGTCACTTGAGTCTAGGAGTTCGAGGCTGTGGTGAGCTATGATCATGCCTCTGCACTCCAGCCTTCGGTGACAGAGAAAGACCCAATCTCTAAAATAAAAATAAAAATAACAAAGATAGCCAAGGAGGCACGGGGTAGGTTCTGGAGTGGCAGACTTGGGTGCAGATTTTCTGAAGTGGTTTATCATCTTCTCTCTTGTTAAACCACTCAAGATAGGAGAAAATAGAGGAACAGGGAGTTGATGTCAGCTAAGGGCTCCAAGCAGGACTCATGGCTAGAAATAGGGTCTCCTGGATTCTAAGATCCTGATCAGTGCTAACAGAAAATGCTTCTAAGGTTCCCTATAAATGGATCCCGAGATGGGGGTTCCTGTGAAAGAGACTTGTTGGGGAAGGTCTCAGGAGAAAGAAAGAGACAGAAAGGAGCAGAAGAGGAATAAAAGCAAAACAGGAATGTGATTTCAGGTACAGACTCATGCCTGATCTCTTGAGCAGCTTTGAGGCACAGATCGAACCACAGAGTCGGGCAGACCTTGAGGAAGATGGTCAGCCTTCTGAAGCCTGTGTCAGCCATTGCCCTTTAGTTATATGCCCTTCTCACCCC
>NW_007218524.1:94038-174256 GCF_000164805.1 Carlito syrichta | reverse complement strand
GGCTACAATCATCAAAACAGCTTGGTATTGGTATAGGAACAGGCATATAGATCAATGGAATAGAATTGAGATTCCAGAAGCAAATCCTCAATTTCTCAACCAACTCATCTTTGACAAAGCCTCCACCACCTACCACTGGGGAGAGGAGAACCTATTCAGTAAATGGTGCTGGGAAAACTGGCTGACCACATGCAGAAGATTGAAACAGGACCCCTATCTATCCCCATGCACAAAGGTTAATTCCAAATGGATCAGAGACCTAAATGTAAAACCTCAAACCATAAGAACCTTAGAAAATGAAGGAAAAACCCTCATGGAAATTGGAACTGGCATCCAATTCCTGAACAAAACCCAAAACCCATAGCTCATAAGAGGGAAAATAGACAAGTGGGACCTTATTAAACTGACAAACTTCTGCAAAGCCAAAGAAACCATCAAGAGAGCAGGGAGACAGCCTACAGACTGGGAAAAAGTATTTGTCAACTCCAGGTCCAACAAAGGCTTAACATCCTGGATCTACAAGAAACTCAAACGTGCTGAAAAGAAAAAAACAAACAACCCCATTATAAAATGGGCAAAAGATATGAACAGACACTTCACAAAGGAAGACATCCGAGCAGCCTACAAACACATGAAGAAATGTTCAATCTCACTAATCATCAGAGAGATGCAAATCAAAACCACACTGAGATACCACCTAACCCCAGTCAGAATGGCAATTATCAACAACTCAAAAAATAACAGCTGCTGGAGAGGGTGTGGTGAAAAGGGAACACTTCTACACTGTTGGTGGGAGTGTAAAGTAGTGCAACCTCTGTGGAAAGCAGTGTGACGATTCTTAAAAGCTCTAAATACCAACCTCCCATATGACCCCACAATCCTCCTACTGGGAATATATCCTGAAGAACACAAATCACTCTATAAAAAAGATACCTGCACACGCATGTTTATCGCAGCATTGTTCACAATAACAAGAACCTGGAAGCAGCCATGCTGCCCGTCAAAAGAGGACTGGATTAAAAAAAGTGGTACATATACACGATGGAATACTATGCAGCCATAAAAAAGAACAAAATCATGAATTTCATAGCAACCTGGATGGAACTAGAGTCTATAATAATACTGAGTGACCTCTCACAGAAACAAAGATCTGAGTATCACATGTTCTCACTCATATAATGGACCTTAAACATCCAATGCAATACTATACGAAAATGACTGACTGTACTGGGAAACTATGGTGGGGGGAGGGAGATGGGATTAACAGTAGCAAATATCTGTCTGGGAACGGGGTAACACCCCATATCAACAGGGTGCCTGAATGAAACGCAATTGTATACCTAACCCTTAACTGTACCCTACAACTTCACAATAAAAAAAAATTAAAAAATTTTAAAAATAAAAATAAAAATAAAATAAAATTAGAGAACTAAGTCCACAACATTACTTGATTCTTGGGTCAAACAAGGCCCCTGGAGATGCACATTTCCATTTGGCCTATGCCTATTTTACTTGGGTTTTACTGTTACATGCAATAAAAAAAGTTTTGGTATATACATATATATTCCCTTTTTGTAGACAAGACATTGATTTCAAGGAACAGCCACCAACTCAATTTAATTCAAGTTTTAACAAGTAGATAGGAAAAAAAGAAAATCTTGCAGGGACAAGGAATAAAGTTAGAAAAGATAGCACAGATAGGACTCTGGAAGGTGACTTAGGAGGCTACATAGCTTCATATGTATTCATGATTCCCTAGCAGACAGTCACTGAAAGATTTACTAAAGGATGAACTCCAGGAAGTAGAAAATGAAATCAGAAGAAAAAGATGAAATGCAAGACTAAATGGGGAGGGGGAAAGAAGTTGCAAAACATGAAGGTAAATCTGAGAAAGCACTATGACATAAATAACAGTAGCAATGGATTCATTGGGGGTTACAAAGACAATGGAACTCAATTATAAAGCACAGTGTCCCTATGGCACAAGAAGAGCAGAGTGGAGCCTTCATAAGGTGTTTGCATTATTCAGGAGGGAAAAGAGATCTGGATCACACTTAGGTATACATTTATTTTAAAATTAAGAGTCATCACTAAAATATGAGAAATAAAATGCATCAGCATTATTTGCATTTGTAAAATATTAGAAGCAACTTGGTAGCCATCTACAGAGGAAGAAAATTACAAATAGTTTAGTGTATATTTAAACAAGGCAATATTACAGCAGTTAAAATGAATGCAGGGTTACATACACGAACACAGACATTTTCAAAATGGAACATTCTAAGCAAATTGAAAGACATATGTAGAATATGACACCATCTATATAAATATGAAAAAATTCTGTGGGAATAATATTAATATATACCTTTTATAAATGGATATATATGCATATATAAAAATACATATATCTATGTATGTTCATCTATACATATAGATGTGTATATGTTTATATGTATATATATATAGAGAGAGAGATTCATATAAAGGAATTATAAACACAGTATTTCAGATGATGATACATCTGGGGAGGGAGAGGAAAAATGGAATTGAATAAAAATACATACATTAGATAATAGAATAGACTTTCTTTTCATATGTCCAAGAAAATACCAAAATCTCAGTTAAGTCCAAAATTTTTAAAAAATGTTTTAAAGTAAAAAATACCCTCTCTGAAACTATTTTTACATCAAAAATAAAATCAAAATCAACATTACTGAATATTTAGAAAAATGGTTATAAAATAATCTCGGTCTATTATATAAATTAATATGAATATGATTTTAAGTGCAAATATAATATAGATATAAATGTAACTATATATCAAAACCTCTGGGATGCAGCAGATGGAGTACTCAGTGAAAAATTCACAGTCAACTGCTGCAACAAAAAAAAGAATATATTTAATTAGGATTTCTATTAAGAAGTTAGAAAAAAGCAACTTAATGCTAAAAATAATCAGAATGAAGGAACCAATACAATTAAAATTAATGAATGAATTTGAAAATAAGAGATAAATAAATTTTGAAACGGATTTTTCTTTTGGAGAAGAACATAGTAAAATAAACAAACCATTAGCTAATCTCATTCAGAAAGAAAATGAGAATATACAAATATTCAAAATAAGAAAGAAGAGCAGGTAAATAATGAAAGAAAAAATTAAAGACTCATAAGAGATTACTTTGTTGAGCTTCAAAATGTAAGTAAAACTGATGCCTCTCTCTTTTTTATTTTTATTTTTAGAGGTTTTGTCAAATTTATTATGTTTTTTCTGAAAATGACTGAATTAAAATATCTTTAATAAGCCTTATCAAGATAATGATAGCTAAAGGTTAGCATTTGATTTTAAAAGGTCCTTATCTTTGTAAAACAAAGCTTAAAGAAATAACTTGTTGCATAATATAAATGTAATTGAATATTTCCACTTATGTAGTGAAAGTCTACATATCAACTATAAATGTCAAAGTAGTGATAAAAAGAGTTTCATAATCAATAGGAAATTGAAGCCAAAAACATGAAAAGGAAGTTTTGAGAAAGTATCTGGCTACTTTCAGTAAGTTCAACAATTCAAGTTTACATAAACTGTATCTTAAACCCATTAAAGAAACAAATGAATCATACAATATCATGAAATCATTGTGATTAGATTTTGGGAATACATAGAAAATGTCAACAGTGTCAGAAAACTTCAGTTTTGGATAAACATTGTTCTGGTCTTCAAAAACAGAAAATAGAAGAACATTGGGTTTCAAAGGAGTGAATAACACACAGAAGTGAATGGCCAATGGTTTTTCAGTATACAGAAAAAAAATTGGCGATCAATAAAAGTCAAAGAGTAAATCAAACAAAAATGTTAATTTTCCTTTTTTAAAAAAAAAAAAAGAAGGATTTTTGAGAGGACAGAAAAGTTCCCACAGTGGGAGGGGACCCAAGGAGATTGACCAATTTTCCTTTTTAATAAGGTTATTAATTGGTCTGAAGAATGCCAAACACAGTCTATTTTTAATTTTGGCAAAGCTATTGAAAAGGAGTAGAATAACATTCTAGCAAAAAAGTTGAAAAAATGTAATCTCGATGATATTAAAAATAATTGTAGCAGATTGAACAACACTATCTAAAATCATCTTGAATGGAAAGCTGCAAAGTCTGTAATAATCTGTCACAGGGGTCGTCTTACTTCTATATTAATCACTAGAATATATAAACAGAAATTCTCTTATCATTCTATATTTCAAGAAGCTGAAGAAGTTAGCTGGGGTCTTATTTCCCCCAATATCTCCTTGGATAACTGTTCATCTGACTCAGAGTGTTCCAAGCCATCCTGGTGAAGGGTTTTAGTTCTGAGGATGTGACTACGTCTGTATCTCCAGTATAACTGCACTCCCACCTCCAGATGCTGGTTTTGCTTTTGTTACTATTCAGAGTAACCTGGTCTGTAAAACTCCATTCTGGAACCCTGCCTTGGCATTGTTTTCTTTCTTTTTTAAGATGTGGGGTACAATTCAGGATTAGGTATACAAGTGGTCATCGTACAGGTAAAGTGTGGGCCTCCCTTTTGGTCCCCACTCCTCCTGGTTTGATATCAGATACCCTTATTGATGTTATGTACCCCCCACCGGCAGTTTCCCACTACTGCCAATCCCTCTCTTATATTATTATGATAGATTTTCAGGGTCTGCTTATAAGTGAGAACATGTGGTATTCAATTCTCTGTTTTTGTGATAGATCACTGAGTGTGATCAACTCTAAATCCATCCAAGTTGCTGCGAAGTCCATATGTTTGTCCTCCTTTATGGCTGTGTAATATTTCATCAAGTATATGTACCACATTTTTTTTATCCACTCCAGTTTTGATAGGCAGAGCAGTCGGTTCCATGTTTTTGCTGTTGTGAATAGTACTTCAATATACATACATGCACAGGTATGTTTTTATAGAGTAATGTAAGCTCCTCTGGGAGATTGCTGAGTCATATGGAAGGTCAATCTCCCCTCCCAGAAGGGAGATTGCTGAGTCATATGGAAGGTCAATTCCTAGTTCTTTACGAAATTGCCACACTGTTTTCCACAGAAGTAGAACTAGTTTGCATTCCCATCAATAGTGTAGAAGCATTCACTTTTCTCTACATCCTCACCAGCATCTGTTGTTTTTTGTTTTATTAATGACGGCCATTCTTACTTGAGTTAGGTGGTATCTCAATGTAGTTTTGATTTGCATTTCTCTAATGATTAGTGAGGCTGAACATTTTTTCATGTGTCTATTGGCTTCTCATGTGTCTTCTTTTGAGAAGTGTCGATTCATTCTTTTGCCCACTTTTTAATGTGGCTGTTTGTTTTTTTCCTTTTGGCACTTTTGAGTTCCTTGTAGATCCTGGATGTTAGGCCTTTATTAGATATGTAGTTAGAAAATATTTTTTCTGGAGAGGTCGGGAAGATGGCAGCCAAGTCAGTCAGATTAGGCGAGTTCCCATGTGAGTGAGTGAGTATATGGAAAATTTTGTGTATGTGCTGGTGAGCAAGTGGTTATGTGAGTGGCTGACTGAGTGAGGGCTAGGGAGCCAGCAGCCAGGGTTCTCCTGGTGCAGTGGCTGGTCCCACAGCTACTGGGCTTGGACCCTAGTGATTCCCTGGACCCAGAAACTGAGTGCCATTTTCTTTTTCTTTTATTTTTTTAATCAACAAACTCTTCCTGGGAAGAAAATGCTGGGAGCGACTAAGTCGGGGCTCATGAGCAAGTGGCCAGGCTCCTGGTACCACAGCTGGTGCTGCAGCTTCTCTGCTTTGTCCCTGGCTCTTCCCAGGTTGCAGAAGCTGAGCACCTTTTAAAAAAAAAAAAGACAAACACGGTGAGGAGAAAATATTGACCCAGGCTCTCCCCCATGGATGCAGCAGGAGAGAGACTGATGGCTCCTGGCTTTACCTCACCACTTCAGTGCCTGGCAGGGCACTAGCAGCAGGGGCTGCAGAGGTAGTCCACGGAAGAGGAAAAGAGAGACATCCCACCACCATCTTGATGGTGGGACAAGACAGTACTCCAACTCACTCACCACTGAGCAACAGACCCCATCTCTGTGACTAGTGGACTATTCAGGAATTGAACATGACCCAGAGGGAATATCCTGAAAGCACAAACTTTGGAGGGACCTGACAAGTGCTGAGTTCCAGGTGTCCCACCCCCTACCCTGATCCAGCCATGGGAAAAAAGGGCGTGTCCAGAAAAGGATGCAGAAGATCTCAAAGAGATCAGTGGTGAGTCAGGGACTGATCCAAATCACCTCCTCCCCAGCAATCCTCTGATACCAGACCCACACAGCTAGGCCACGACTGAGAGGGACAAACCCAGGCAGAACATGGATGTCAGTTGCAATAGGAGAACTCCATTCCAGAATAAGCCTAGGTGCCCTCCCCATGAGTACATACCTGGGGAAGAGTCAATCTCATACTTCCCCACTGGAGTAAATCTCCCTGACTATATGAGACTGGGAGGGGAGGACTACAGTCCTACCCACCTCCACTGCCCCTCCTCCTTGCCTGCTTCAAACACTGAGGAGAGAGTAAAAGAGGTGGCTCTGCAGGAGAGACCTGATTAGAGGAACAATTACAGAGCCTGCCACAAGAGGGCAGATTTTTTTTTTTAATTTTCACTTAAAAAAATTTTTTTTTAAATTTTTGCAGTGTTTATCTGTTAGTTCATCTATTTTTAAAAATATTTTTCCTTTGTACATGAATGTGTATGTGAGGGTTTGATCTGCTCCCTCCTAAATATTTTTTCTTTTCTTTTTCTGTTTATTTCTTCTTTTATTTGTTGTTTTCTGTTTATGTGTGTGTGTGAATGATTGAGTGTTCATCTTTTAATTTTTTTGTTGTTGCTTTGTTTTTGCTCTTTTGTTCTTCTGGGTTTTTTATTTTCATTTTTTATAGTTTAAAGTGTACGTCATTTTTTATAGTTTAAAGTGTATATATGTGTGAGGGTTCAACTTGAATTCCATTTGTCCTCCCCCTCTGGGCTTTCTATTTTTCTTCTCTATTCACTTTATGCTAGGCATGTGTGTGTGTGTTTAGTCTTCTTGGTTTTTTATTGTTGTTGTTTGTTTTGTTTCACTTTCTTGTTATTCCAGTTTGTTTTGGGGTGTGTGTATGTCTGTGTGTGTTCAATTGTTTTTTGCATTGGTTTCTGCTTTGCATCATCATATAGAGTGGGGATGGGGAGGAGGTCTCAGGGAACACATACCACAATAAGTGAACATTGTAATTTGCAAGTAGTTTCTCAATCCTAGCTCCCCATCCCCTACTTTATTTGAATTTAAAAAACTATAAGAGACAGCAAAGTTTCTCATCCACCATCCTATTTCAAAATAGAACAAATCCAGAGCCCAGATCAGGGAAGAATAGAGGACTGAGCAACAATCAGAAGGGAAAACCTCTCCCACTGACACTAAATAACAGCACTAAAGACAAAAACAAGAGATCTGTGACAAACGAAGAAAAACCAAAGGAAGACCTCAGGCAATTTCAAGAATACCAAAGACAAAACTCCTGAAAAATCAGACCTTGTTGCCCAAACAATGGAAGTCACCAATGACTGGTCCCAGAATATGACAGGGATTAGGGAATGGTTGGAAAGAGTGAATAAGACTCAAGAAACACAAGATACAACACTGAAAGAACTTGTAACAGAGATTATGGCAATAAAAATTTTCATCCAGGAAATAAATTTTTAAAAAGATGACAAATATGGAAAGTAGAATTAATCAAACTGAAGAAATAATCTCAGAACTTGAAGACCAGATCATGGAATAATTAACCCAATCTGTAAAAAACATAGAAAGAAGATTCAGAAAAAAAAGAACAAAGCCAACATGAGATGTGTGATTATATCAAGAGGCCGAACATATGCCTGATTGGTATCTCAGAATAAGAAAGGGAAATGGAGAACAACTTGGAGCAAGTATTCCAGGAGGTATTCCAAGAAAACTTTCCCCATCTCACCAGTCAAGCACAAGAGATACAGAGAACACCCAAAAGACATCAAATGAGAAGACCAACCCCTAAACACATAGCAATTTGCCTACATAAAGTAGGCACAAAAGAAAAATCCTAAAGACAGCAAGAGAGAAAGTTCAGACTACCTATTGGGGAAAACAAATCAGAATAGCAGAAGACCTATCAGCAGAAACACTACAAGCAAGAAGGGATGGAACCCTATATTCAAAGTCCTCAAAGATAAACAATTTCGACCAAGAATTTCCTATCCAGCCAAGCTCAGCTTCATCAGTAATGGAGAATTAAAATCCTTCCCAGATATCCAATCTCTAAGAGATTATGCCACTTCTGACCATATCTGCAGGAGACATTAAAAAAGGCATTAAGCACAGAAGAAAGAAAAAAAAAGAATAACCACACATTTTCCAAGAGAACAGCAGAGCACAGAATCAACAGAAAATATAGTGCAACAAGAAACTTGAAAACACACACATCATTAACCCCAAAGCCAAAAGAAAAAATACTTTATAAGAACCTCATGACAGCAATAAACAATCACATTTCAATAATCAACCTGAATGTGAATGTACTAAATGACCACTGAAAAGACACAGAATGACAAACTGGATAAGAAACCATGACCCAATTGTTTGCTGCATCCAGGAGATTCAGCTCACTACATGGGATGCACTCAAAGTCAAAGGATGGAAAATGAGTTTCTAGGCAAATTGGCACAAAAGAAGGCAGGATGGAGATCTTAATATCAGACCAAACAATCCTTAAGCTATCAAAAAATTTAAAAGATGCAAAAGAACACTACATAATGATAAACGGTTTAATACACAACTAGAAATATCCATCCTAAACATATATCCACCAACACAGGAGCACCAGCATTTATAAAGCAACTACTAAGTAAACTAAAAAAAGATATTGACTCTAACACTATTATAGTAGGGGACTTGAATAACCCACTAACAGCCCTAGATAGATCAATGAAGCAAAAAATCAACAAAGAGATCCAGAACCTAAATTTGACATTCGACAAAATGGACTTAATAGATACCTACAGATTATTCCACCCAACACCACAGAATATACATTCTACTCATCACTACATGGAGTGTGCTCCAAGATCAATCACATCCTTGGCCATAAATCATGCATAAACAAATTCCATAAGGTTGAAATCTTGCCATGCACACTCTCAGACCACAGTGGAATAAAAATAAATATCAACACCAACAACATTTCCCCAATGTCCCACAAAGACATGGATGCTAAACAGCATGATACTGAACAACTACTGGGTCAATAATGAAATCAAAGCAGAAATTAAAAGATTCCTGGAAACAAATGAAAATGAAGGAACATCTTACCAAAACTTCTGGGATGCCATGAAATCAGTTCTAAGAGGGGAATTTATATGTCTATGAGCTAACATCAAAAAAAAAAAAAAAAAGATCACAAGTGGAGAGCCTAACAAATCACCTCAGGGAGTTGGAAAGAGAAGACCACCAAAACCATAACTTTAGCAGAAGAATCCAAATCACAAAAAAAAGAGCCCAAATATAGGACATAGAAGACAAAAATATCATAGAAAACATCAACAAAACAAAAAGCTTTTTCATTGAAAGAATTAACAAGATTGATGGACCCCTAGCCATAATGACCAAGGAAAAAAGCAAAAAAACCCAAGTAAGACACAATCAGAAATACAAAATGTTAAATCACAACTGACCCCAAAGAAACACAAAAATTATCAGAGATTACTATGTACACGTATATGGAAACAAACTTAATAACCTAAATGAAATGGAGGACTTTCTGACCTCACACAACCTTCCCAGGCTGAAACAAGAAAACACTGAGACTAAATTAAATAGGCCTGCTGGGAGCCGCAATCACTAGTAAAAGTAAGGTAAAAGGGACCTGAAAATAGGAAAAACGCTGGCTGGGAGTAAGGCCCCAGTAAAACACGGCCATGACGGAGGCAAAACCCCATGGATCCTATTGACAGACCTTCCCTAACTTTGAAAGATTGCGTGCATAGGCTTGAAAATGTTCCCTCTTTAATTGAGATAATAGATGCACAAATGGATGATGGCATTTGACAGCAAAAATTATACATAGGCATAATGGAGGTGAGATTGCAGCAAAAAGGGTGCCCCTTAGAAGGTGCAAGGATGTGGAATTAGCAGTAAACCCATGTATAGAAATGTAAAAAAGGCTCAACAGCAAAAATTTCCCCCCTGAAGGGACAAGGGAATGCAAATTTTGAAACCTTTAACTAAAAAGGAAAAACAAGTACTTCCTCATATCCTTTATAAGTAACAACATTGACAGTTGTGATTGATGAGGAAGTGAGAAACTGAGACAGAGTATCTCCAAAAACAGTTGTTTTCAGGAAAAACAAGTCACAGACATGCCTTTTGATTTAAGAAATATTATAGTTTAATTCAAAGAGGGTTAAAATTAAAGTAAGGATTAGAATTAAATAAATAGCAGTTATAATTAAAAGATAAATGTTTATTATAGATGTAGGTATTAGTTAAATATAGGGAATAGGAAATAATTAAGTTTTAAGGTAAACTTAAAATTATATACACTTAATGTATGTTTAAAATTAAATACATTTAGGATTAGAAGTAAGATTAATTTCATATATAAGTGTAGAGTTAGGCATGTTTTGTTTAGAAATATAAAATGTAAAATAGGTGATAAGAAAATAGCAAGTAATATAGATAAGGCAATTAGAATTAAGAAAGTTAAATTTTTTTTTAAATAGAGTATTAAGAATTTGTAGTGGGTAAGATAAGGGTGGTTATATAAAAGAAAAAACAAGTCAATATATTGCTGCTAAAAGTACATATAAGGGTAGAATTAAGAAAATAGATTAGTAAAAGAAAAGAAATAGAATAGCAAGGGGAAGAGATTCAATTGGCCTAGAGGTCACAGGATGTGACTGATAAGTTGGCAGCTGGTATTTTGTTACACCACCGGTAGCAGGAAGGAACAAAATGAAACTTGTAAAGGTCAACTTCCCCATAAACAAAAGAAAAAACATGATGTAAACATTTAATGTGTAGCATGGGATACATTTTGTGGGTAGGGGCGTCAGTAAAAAAGCTATATAAGCTTGTAAGAATTGAATAAAAATTGGCAGAGTCTTGAACTCTACCCCAGCAGGTGGCACTTGTCCTTCTTTGCTGTTCCCGATTCTCCCCATTCAAGCCCTGACTCTCTCTTGGAGCTGTCTCTGGCATAGGCCAATAACAACCCAGGAAATTGACTCTGTCATATGAAAACTACCTACAAAAAAAAAACCCTGAACCAGATGGCTTTCCAGCAAAATTCTACAAAACGTTCAAGGAGAAGTTGCTACCAATCCTTTTGAAAGTATTCCAGGTAATTGAGAAAGATCAAATTCTCCCCATATCATTTAATAAAGCTAACATCACAATGATACCGAAACTGGGTAAAGATCCAACAACAACAACAAAAAAGAGTACTACAGGCCAATATCTCTTATGAACATAATACCAAAATCCTCAATAAGATTCTAGCAAATCAGATCCAAAAACGCATCTCAAAAATCATCCACCATGATCAAGTAGGCTTCATCCACAGGATGCAGGACTAGTTCAACATTCACAAAACCATAAATGTCATTAAATACATCAACAGATGTAAAAACAAGAATCACATGATTATATAATTGGATGCAGAAAAAGCTTTTGATAAAATCCAGCAACCTTTTTTGATAAAAACCCTCAAACACCTAGGTATAGAAGGAACATACTTTAGAATAGTAAGTATCATCTACAATAAACCCACAACTAACATATTGCTAAATGGACAGAAATTGGAAGCATTTCCCCTAAAAATTGGAACAAGACAAGGCTGCCCACTCTCACTCCCTCTTGTTCCAACATTTTGTTGGAAGTCCTATTTAGGGCAATTAGACAAGAGATGGAAATCCAGGGTATCCAAATAGGAAAAGAAGAAGTCAAGCTATCCCTCTTTGCTGATGATATATCCTATACCTTGAAAATCCAAGAGAATCTGTCAAAAACCTGCTTGCACGGATAAAGGGCTTTGGCAAAGTCTCAGAATACAAAATAAATCTGCAAAAGACAGTTGCATTCCTATACACCAACAACAAGCAGGCAGAGACCCAAATTAAAAGCACAATCCCATTCACAATAGCCATACAAAAAATGAAATACCTCAGCATCTTCCTAACCAGAGAAGTGAAAGACCATTTCAGTGAGAACTACAAAACACTGCTCAAAGAAATCCAAGAAGACACAAACAAATGGAAGAATATTCCATGCTCATGGATAGGAAGAATCAACATTGTTAAGATGTCCATCCTACCTAAGACAATCTACAGATTCAATACAATATCCATTAAATTACAACATTATTCTTCTCAGACCTGGAAATGACAATACAGAAATTCATATGGAAACCTAAGAGCCAAAACAATCCTTAGCAAAAGCAACAAAGCAGGAGGTATTACACTTCCAGACTTCAAATTTTAATTAGGCTACAATAATCAAAACAGCCTGGTATTGGTACATTAAGAGGCACATAGACCAATGGAACAGGATAGAGATTCTGGAAGAAAAGCCTCAATTTCTCAACCAACTCATCTTTGACAAAGCCTCCAACAACAACCACTGGGGAGAGGAGAACCTATTTAGTAAATGGCGCTGGGAAAACTGACTGACCACATGCATAAGATTGAAACAGGACCCCTAACTATCACCATACATAAAAATTAACTCTAAATGGATCAAAGACCCAAATGTAAAACCTCAAACTATAAGAATATTAAAAACGCAGGTGACACCCTTATGGAAATTGGAACTAGCAACTAATTCCTATTCAGAACCCTAAATGCCCATATCTTAAGAAATAAGATACACAAGTGGGATCCCATCAGACCAGCGAGCTTCTGCAAAGCAAAAGTGGCGGAGGCCATGACAATCCAGGACTCAGCATGGGAACCAAATGAAGACACCCTTCTGGAAGGCAAAGCCCCAGAAGGGATCCATGTGTGTGGCAAAGCCCTGCAGAAAGTCTTGAGGAAAGTTCTACGTAAATGTCCTGTGACTCATGGTCACCTGTTTGTTCCCGTTATATTGCTATGCTTATGCCTTACAGGAATAATATGCTTAAATCACCCCTTGGGAAAGAACGCTGTGACTAAAGTTATGGATTATAGCATCTATAATGTTAATAATAAAGCAGCTAATGTTTCAAATGGCAGAGGCCATTAGAATCTAGGACTCAGCATGAGAACCGAATGAAGACACACTTCTGGAAGGCAAAGCCCCAGAAGGGATCCGTGTGTGTGGCAAAGCCCCATGGAAAGTCTTGAGGAAAGTTCTACATGAATGTCCTGTGACTCATGGTCGCATATTTGTTCCCATTATATTGTTCAATAATAAAGCAGTTAATGCTTCACCTTTGGCCATGCCTTAGGAAATGCAAATAGCAACCCAATGGGTCACAATGACCCAACCAATTACTCCAAAACCTACTGTGACAAAGTGTACTTTTAACTGTTCTACTTTATGTTAAAATTATGGTATCGAGAAATGACAGAAACTGAGGTACAAACTAAAGCAAACATAGTTAAGCCATACAAACAATACCAGAGTAGCCACAAGTTTAAAGCTTTGAAACAATATTACAAACCCTTGCCAACTGTTACAGCAGGCCCTCATAAAGGCTATATTATGAATGGTAGAATTTGGTGGGCACCTAGAGGAAGGAGTAGTATGCAAAACTTAGAATGGCTTGACCCTCCACTACCTTATACAGGTGCATATGATGATCATATGGTAAGAAAAGTCTGGATGGATGAAAGACATGTTAAGTAGAAAAACTTATCTTTATAGGAAAAAATAAAATGCAGTGGGCCCCCTTGGTGCCTGCTTTCTACAACTCAAAGATCAGCACTTAGTAAAAAGTAAAATGATTGGTATATATAAATAAATAAAGACACTGCCTCATCACATCACAGACAGCGACCTTTAAATTAAAACTACATAAAGGTTATATGCCTAACACTTTTATATCTATATAGACTATTTACCTTTATAAAGCATAAGTTTTACTTTCCACTTGCTAACCTTTTGACTAATATTAACCTTGCCCTTTTAATAAGTTACCACTTCCAAGAACAGCTAGTTTCTTATATGTAGACATTATTAAACTGTACAATTATCAGAACTGTAAAATCATTAGTACATCATACAATCGTTTCGATATGTTTTGATTGTTAATTTTTTCCTTTGCTGTTAACTTTCTGCTAAGTATGTGCCAAAAATTATGATATAAATAAATCAGCACTGGTGTGCTTCAGTGCCAGAGTACCTGAAAAGAAACTCTGGTCACGACTCTTCCTTCCCTTGCCTCATCACGCCTCCTTCTTGGGTCCCCGTGAACCCCCTGGAGCTGGCCTCCAGCACAAAAGTAACCCTCAAGTGAGCAGGGAGACAGCCCACAGAATGGGAAAAAGTATTTGCTAACTGTATATCTGACATAGGCCTAATATCTAGGATCTACAAGGAACTCAAATGTGCCAAAAGGAAAAAAACAGCCCCATTAAAAAGTGAACAAAAACATGAATAGACACTCCTCAAAAGAAGATATAGGGCAACCAACAGACACATGAAAAAGTGCTCAGCCTCACTCATCATCACGGAAATGCAAATCAAAACCACATTAAGATACCACCTAACCTCTGTAAGAATGGCCATCGTTGATAAAACAAACAACAACAGATGCTGGCAAGGATGTGGAGAAAAAGGAACACTTCTACACTGCTAGTAGGAATGTAAACTGGTACAACCTCTCCGGAAAACAGTGTAGCGATTTCTGAAAGAACTAGAAATTGACCTTCCATATGACCCAGCAATTCCCCTATTGGGAATATACTTGGAGGAACTCAAATTATTCTACAAAGAAGGTACCTGCACATGTATGTTTGTTGCAGCTCTATTCACAATAGCAAAAACATGGAACCAACCATGTTGCCCATTGAAACTGGGCTGGGTTTTTAAAAATGTGTACATATACACAATGAAATATTATGCATCCATAAAGAAGGACAAATATATGGACTTTGCAGCAACCTGGATGGATTTGGAGTTGATCATACCCAGTGATTTATCATAGAAACAAAGAACAGAGTTCCATATTTTCTCACTCATAAGAGGACCTTGAACAATTATAATGCTATAAGAAAGTGATTGGCAGTTTTGGGAAAGTGTCAGGGAGGGAAGGGTGTGGGATTGGCAGTTGAGAGAAACTGCTAAGGGAGGGAGGGGCATATCTCATCAACAAGGGTACCTGCATGATCAATGTTTGCATACCTATCCCTGAATTGTACCCCACATCTTTATAATAAAAATTAATAAAAAAATAAAAATAAAAAATAAAACAAGCAACACATGCTAGCAAGGATGCAGAGAAAAAGGAATGCTTCTACACTGCTGGTGAAATAGGGACCGAGCAGTTACTTCACAGATACCAACACCAAAATTACACGTTATAAAAAGGAGAGATTTATTAGCCAAGAGCCGGGCGGTGACCACTTGCCTGCTGGACATGCAAGTTCCACAGCAAGGGCCCCCATTTGCTGTAGGGGCTTGCTTAAATGGGGCAAAACCACATTGGGACTTTCCAAGTGGGCCAAACTGCAACATCCTGGAGGCCTAGGTACTTTTCAAGTGATGATAGCAGGGTTCACAGAAGTGAAAAAAAGCTGTTAAACAGGTTAACCTAGCCAGCAGGTGCTGTTGTGTTTCCAGGAAGGTAGCTTTTTAACTGCAAAGGCTGAGTACATGATTAACTGTGCAAGGGCTGAATTTATGCTCAGACTAATTTTTGACATTATAGATGTCTTTTTTTAAGCCCCCTTCCACATTCCCCCCTTTCAGCAGTTCCTGGAGTCAAATCATTGACTCTTTATACAGGGGATTACATTGAGTTCTGAAGACCATTAATTTTACTGATGACACACTATTTTTAACATAACCAAGGAGGCTTTTAACTAAGCAAGGCCCTACTGTTATACCTATTAGGAGCAGGAGGAGAGGCCCCGCTACTGCCAAGATCAGGGTTGTGAGCCAGGGGGAGCAAGAGAAGAGGGTCTGAAACCAGTTTCCCAAGGCTTGTCTTTGCAGCTCTCTTTGTTTTAGATTGGCTCTTACCAGGGCAAGAGTGTCTCGGATGACCCCAGCTTGGTTTGCACAGAAACAGCACGTTTGTCCTAGGGCCATGAATAGCCCTCCCTGCTTCATGAAGAGGAGATCAAGTCCCCTCCTGTTTTGGAGCACGACCTTGGCTAAGGAATTAACTTGGTGCTCTAGGTGGGATATGCTCGACTCCGGGAGTCCTAGCTCATTATCAACAAGTTTGCTTAGCTCTTTGAGGTTTTGGTCCCCAAAGACCAGAGAAGCTGTACTTATTGCTGTAGACCCTGCAATTCCTATGCTAATGAGGAGGGGCACTAATATGGGGACCCACTTGGATCGCCCAAGGCCTGAGAGTCCAAGGTGTTCTCATCCCTCCATTCCTTCATAGATATATGCGTGGGATAGTATATGCATGAAGACACAGATTTCTGCGGTGCCCCTGAAGTATTCTAAAGCAATACAGGTTGTTATACCTTGCATACAAGCAAACCAGGTGGTGGGGGGTGCAACAGCCATGTGGAGGTTTTTAGAGGTTTTTGGATTGGGGATACTTATTACAGAGGCAATAGCACATGACATTTGGTAGGGAGAATTACTTATATTATAAGAGGGAGAATAAAGGCAAGTTCCACGTTCTTGAAGATCTCCCAGAGTAAGGGTCAAGTTCTGTCCCCAGGGACATAGTCCTAAGGACTGAGTTGTAGGAGGTCAAGAATGCGCACATGCTTTTTGGTGTTACCTATTGAGAAGTTCACTGCAATTCTTACATAATAAGGGAGTCAAGGTTCTAGGCATAGCCAGCAGTCTTTTGTTACTTCAGGACGAGTGGCATTTGCAAACTGTTAAACAGCAGATAGCATAGGGAGGAAATGACTTTCATTTCCGGGTGCTAATGCAGTGGGTAGGGGAGCAGGACCTGCCCCCAAAATTGTAGGGTAGGTAGAACCAGATGCCTGGGGTGGTTGGGTTGGGGGGCGTTTGGAAGGTTCAGGTTTTTGGAGAATAAAGTTTCTGTTGGGTCCCATAGGATTTAGGGGGTGGCCTGCCTTTGAATAATAAACAGCATGCCAGGATCAGATCCTTCAGCATACATTCTGAGCCCCCACATTTTACCCATTCCCCATACCTGGTGGATGCTGAGGGCATCCCAAAGTATTATAGTGAGTCTAAATGGGTTGCATGTTTGTATTTGGCTGCACTGGGAAGCAGGCTTTCTCCTGCATAGGCTTACGTATGGGTCTCGGTTTTTCCAAGGAGCAATAGTTTTGCACCCCCATGCAGCACAGTGGTATTGTCCTGCTTTGTGGCAATGGGCTGGTCCCGATACTGGGCAAGCATAAAAACCAACAGATTTAAGTCCTTTTTCATAAGCTAAGGTGCCACATTCATCAGTGTGTGTTCCCCCGAGGGTTAGACCTGACCATAATTTACAAAGGTCAAAATTAGACAGGCTGCCCACTTCCTCTGTAGGTGGCAATTACGGTTCCAGTGATGGTATTTCTCAGTTCCCAGGAATTGTTTCCTGGAGTATAGGGATTACATGGGTTAGGCCAATAGGCCTCAAGCAGGGGAAAGTATGCAAGGAATATGATTAAGATACCAGGGTGCAAAAACCTTATCTTTAGAGATCTCCTTCAGTAACTGGTTTGACAACTTTCCATGTCTCTGGGGGCACGGTGGTGGCTGCCTTTACTTGTGAATGATGAATCCAAGGGTGGATACCACTGACTTTGACGGCCATAGGAGTAGTAAGGATTACTATGTGGGGCCCTTTCCACCTTGGGGTGAGGGCCTTAGCTTTGTGCTGTTTTATCCAGACCTGGTCACTGGGCTGGAATGGGTGTGGATGTTCTGGAACCGGTTTCCAGAAGGCTGCCTGCAAGGTCTCAGTGACAGCTTGCTGAACTCTTTGAAGAGCCTGCAGTGACTGAAGCAAATTATGGTTAGACAGTTCTAGTGCTTTTTCCAGTCCAATTTTTGGAAGTAATGGCAGGGGCTGTCCAAACAGAATTTTGAAGGGGGTTAGACCCTTGATGTAGGGTGTACACCTGGCCCTTAAGAGGGCATAGGGAAGGAGTGTTACCCAACCATTGCCAGTCTCCAGGGTTAATTTGGTCAAGGTCTCTTTAAGCATCCAATTCATTCTTTCTACCTGTCCTGAACTCTGGGGATGATAAGCACAATGTAAGTCCCAAATTATCCCTAAGGTTTTTGCAATATCTTCAGTAAGTTTAGAAATAAATGCTGGGTCATTATCTGAGTCTATTGAGATAGGTAGACCATATCATGGTATGATGTTGTTTAAGAGTTTCTTTACTGTTACAGAAGCAGTTTCAGTTTTTGTAGGAAATGCCTCGACCCATCCCGAGAAAGTGTCTACCAATACCAATAGGTATTTTTATCCATATCACCCAGGTTTGACTTCTGTAAAGTCTATTTCCCAACGTTTCCTGGGGGTTAGTCCCCTATCTTAGACCACTTGGGTGGCTACACTGACTTTAGCATCATTAGTCTGCTGGCATGACACGCAGCCTTGAAGGAGCTCCTGGGTGAGCTGGTCCAGATGAGGGAGATAGAATTTTTTCCTCACAAGTTCAGTTAGTTTTGTCCTTCTCAAATGAGTACCTTTGTGGAGCTGCCTTAGGATTTGTTGTCCCAGGACTCAAGGGAAGAAGGTTCTGCCATCCTGAAGTTGTAGCCATCCATCTGGGTTTGAGGTTGTTTGCAATTTTTGTGCAGCAAGGAGGTCCTCTTCTGTATATTTTGGTGGCTCACATAGAACTGGAGGAGGCAACGCCAGCAGGCAGGTGGTTCTGCGGTAAGCAGCTTCTCTGGCTGCTTGATCTTTTTTATTTTCTATTGCCTCTTTTGAGTTTCCTTTTTGGTGGCCCGGGCAATGGATGATGGTGTCTTGTTTGGGGACCCGTATTGCTGCCAGGAGGTCTAAGACCTCTGCTTTAGTTTTTATAGTTTTCCCCTCTGTGGTGAGCAATCCCTGCTCCCTCTAAATTGTCCCATGAACGTGTGCAGTTGCAAACACATACCTGCTGTCAGTGTAGATATTGACAACTTTTCCTTTACCTGCTTTTAGGACTTCAGTTAGGGCAATCAGTTCTGCTTTTTGGGCCGATGTTCTCTGTAGAAGAGGCTCAGCCCAATTAGTTCCCTGTAGAGTGACCACCACTGCCCCTGCATATCTTACCCCATTCTGGATGAAACTGCTGCCATCCGAGAAAAGCGTTAGATTAGGGTTTGTTCTCAGGACATCGGTTAGGTTCCAGCATAGCATCTGGAACTCAGTTGTTTCATAACAACAATGCGGCAACCCTGTGGAAATTTCTTCCAGTAGTAAAGTTGCGGGGTTTAAGCTGTGTGTATGCTGGAACTTGATGCGGGGTTGATCTAAAAACAGCACTTGATAATGGGTTATTCGGGTGTTCGACATCCATTTGTCAGGGGCCCCTCGGAGTAAAGACTCCACTGCATGCGTGGCCGTGACAGTCAGATTCTGCCCCAATGTTAGTTTGTCTGAGTCCTTTACTAACATGGCAATGGCTACTATAACCTGCAAGCAGGGTGGCCAGCCCAAGGCTACCAGGTCCCATATTTTTGACAGGTAGGCGACCGACCTGTTCTATGGGCTGAACTTTTGGGTTAGGACCCCCTGGGCGATGCCTTATCTTTCATCCACATAAAGGTGGAAAGGTTTTTCAATATCCGGCAAGGCCAGGGCCGGAGCTGAGACCAGGGTGTTTTTAAGGGCTTGAAAATCTTTGTCCCCCTCCAGTGTCCATTTAAAATTAGCCTCTGGTCCCTTGGTTATTTCATAGAGGGGTTTTGTGAGTTCAACAAACTTAGGGATCCATAGTCAGCAGTACCCTACAGCTCTCAAGAATTCCCGGACCTGCCTTTTGCTTCCTGGGGCCGGGATGCCTGCTATAGCCCAAATGCGCTGGGCAGTCAGGGATCTTTCACCTCCTTCGAAGTTATACACAAGGTATGTGGCTACAGCTACACAGAGCTGAGCCTTTTTTGCCGACACCCAATACCCCAGAGTCTGAAGTTCTTTAAGCAGATGCCTGGTGGCACGCAGGCACTCACCTTCTGATGTAGCAGTGATTAACAGATCATCTACATACTGTAGTAGAGTCACTTCAGGGTGCTGTTGCCGGAAAGCTCGGAGGTCTTGGCGGAGAGCTTCATCAAACAGTGTGGGAGAGTTTTTAAGTACTTGTGGGAGTCATGTCTAGGTTAACTGGCCATTATTCCCTTTTTCAGGATCTGTCCATTCAAAGGCAAATAAGGGTTGGCTCTGCTTAGCCAATGTGATGCTGAAGAAGGGATCCTTAAGGTCCAGGACAGTGTAAACCTGCCTCTCTGGAGTTAACACACTGAGTAGGGTGTATGGGTTGGGGACTGTGGGATGGATATCCTCCACTTCCCTGTTGACCTCCCTGAGGTCCTGGACAGGGCAGTAGTCTCCAGTGCCCACCTTTTTGACAGGAAGAAGTGGGGTGTTCCAGGATGAGTGGCACAGCACTAGGATTTCAGCTTCCCAGAGACGCTGGATGTGGATTGCTATGCCTTTTTGGGCCTCTGGGAATATAGTGTACTGTTTTACCCTAATGGGCTTTGCCTGACTTTTGAGCTGTACAATGACTGGTGGTTGATGGGATACCAGCCCAAGGGAGTTTAATTCAGCCCAGACTTGGGGAAACTCAGTCTGCAGCTGAACCAGTAGTATGGCATTTGAAGAGTCAAGAGGGGCCCCACCTTCTGTTAACACATATTCCTCACTTAGGGGACCAGTAACAAGAATTTTTGATGCCCCTGGTGGATTTAGGCTACTGCTGCCATGGTTTCCTCAAAACCTATGTTGGCCTTAAGCTTGTGTAAGAGGTCACATCCCAGGAGCGAGTACGGGCAGTCTGGCATTACTAGGAATGAATTAATTACTTCCCCTTTTCTCAAATTTATTGTTCTTTAGGTGGTCCAGGGGCATAATTGAGTCCTGGTTGCCCCCTGAACCAAGGAATGCTTATTCTGAAGTGGGCCATTGTACTTTTGGAGGACTGAATGCTCAGCCGCCATGTCCACTAAGAAGTGGACAGGGCTTCCCCCCACCATAAGTTTCACCCTGGGCTCCAGGGGGGAATTGACAGAGCCTCGGCTCCAACAGTCAGTTTGTAATTGAAGTACAGGAGTAGATTTCGGTGGGCACCTCCCCCAGAGGGCACTCTTCTGGTTGGGGTGGCCTGTCTGGGCAGTCTTTTACCCAGTGCCCATTTTTTTTTTACAGTAGGCACATTGGCTTTTTGTTAGTGGAGTTTTTTGCCTGGTACTGGTTCCTCTTTTCCCTGTTGGCTGCTTGGGTTTAACTTCTGTAAAGCTGCTTCTACTACTTTGGTCATCTTTTTGGTTTGTTGGTCTTCAAGCAAGTCCCTGCTATTATAGACCTTCTGGGCTACCTAGGTTAATTCTGATAAACTTCAAATCCTTCAATTTTCTGCAATTTCTTTCTTATATCAAGGACTGATTGGGAGACAAAAGCTATAACTAAAGCCCTCCAATTTTCTGGAGCCTCTGGGTCTATGGGAGTATACGTCCAATAGGCCTCCATAAGGCATTCCAGAAAAGCCATGGGAGATTTCTGTGGGCCCTGAGTTACCTCACTTACCTTAGACAAATTTGTGAGCCGCCTGGTTGTGGCCCAGAGACCCCCCCATTAGAGTCCGGTGATGTGGTGAGACACTCCCTACCGTGATCAGTGTTTGAGTTCCAATTAGGCCTCTCAGTGGGAAGACACGGTCCACATGGTCCTGTTCTGCCAGTCTGCCATCTGGTCCCAGGACCAATTTCCTTGCCTCCTGACAGATTTGTTCTCTTTCGTTTGCAGTAAAAAGGGCTTGGAGGAGCTGTTGGCAGTCATCCCAAGTGGGCTGGTGGGTGAAGAAAATAGTTTCTAAAAGGCCTTTGAGGCTCTGGGGTTTTTCAGAAAACGCCGGATTTTGGTGCTTCCAATTGTAAAGATCACTAGTAGAGAAAAGGACATAAACCATAAAGGACTGGCCTTCCAAACCTCCCACATCTAGTCCCAGGGCCTGTCTCGGGGGAGGGCTGTGGAAGTTAGTGGTCCTGAGTTCCTGAAAGACGAGTCAGGGCTAGTCAGTTTATCAGGGACAGTTGGGCCCTCAGGAGACCCACGGGGAAGAGGGGGATAAAGGGGCTGAAACAAAGACCCACTCCTGGTGAGTGATGGGCTGAGAACCTTGTGGGTTCCCTGCTCCTGCTCAGATGTAGAGTAGGGCAGGTGAATTTCATTGTTCTCCGGTGGGCTCTGGAGGACTGTAGGGGTAAAACATGAGAAGAATTAGCTTTCTTCATCCATAATGGCTGCTGCATTACCAGGAGGTACCAGGCAGTGATGTATGGGATCTGGTCTGGGTGGTGTTGATAGACAAACTGTCGAACCTTGCCCACTATTGCAGGGTTGAATGTCCCCTCCAGCAGCCAGCTGCAATTAGGAAATGCAGGCCATTCAAGGGAACAAAAGGTGGTTAGGTTTCCTTGGTTTGCCTGATAACCTGACTGCTGTGCTGCTCCTTGGAAATCCTTGAAGTGGCATAAAACCAGTTGCAGAAGGGTGTCAGGCTAAGAGCACTGCTGCTCCATAATATCAATAGCAATGACAGACACAACAGTGACTAACACTAAACAAATAAAGACAATAAGACAAACCAAACAGACAGACCTATCTGCGCAAGGACAATCCCAGAGGGCCCAGTCATGTCTCACTGGGACCTTGGACCCAGGAATTAGTGTGGCATCCAGCTTTCCTGCAGGTCCAACCAGAAGTGCGCACAAACAGAACAGGAACTTGACTCACCTCTCAGAGGGCTCTGGGGACATTGTGAGTCTGCCAGAGACGACAGTCAGCCATTTGCGAGTTCAGACTCACCAGGCCTGGCAAACACTGAGGTTTGCAGGTATGCAGACCCACAAGGTCAGCTGGTGATTGGGGCTGGGGATTAAGCTCTCAGATCTCCCAGGCAAGCCCCCAAATGAAATAGGGACCAAGCACTTAATTCACAGACACTGACACCAAAAGTACAAGTTATAAAAAGGAGAGGTTTATTAGCCAAGAGTCAGCCAGTGGCCACTTGCCTGCTGGACATGCAAGTCCCACAGCAAGGGCCCCCATTTGCTGTAGGGGCTTGCTTAAATGGGGCAAAACCACATTGGGACTTTCCAAGTGGGCCAAACAGCAACATCCTGGAGGCCTAGGTACTTTTAAAGCAATGCTAGTGGGGTTCACAGAAGCAAAAAAAAGCTGTTAAACAGTTTAACCTAGCCAGCAGATGCTGTTGCCAGTTTCCAGGAAGGGAACTTTTTAACTATGCAAAGGCTGAGTACATGCTTAACTGTGCAAAGGCTGAGTTTATGCTTAGACTAATTTTTGACATTGTAGATGTCTTTTTTAAGCCCCCTTCCACACTGGTAGGAATGCAAACTAGTGCAACCTCTTTGGAAGATAGTGTGGGGATTTCTAAAAGAACTAAAAACTGACCTTCCATATGACCCAGAAATTCTCCTATTGGGAATATGCCCAGAGGAACTCAAGTTATTCTACAAAAATGATACCAGCACACATATGTTTGCTGCAGCTCTATCCACAGTAGCAAAAATATGGAACCAACCATGTTGCCCATTGAAGCTGAACTGGATTTTTAAAATGTGGTACATATACACAATGGAATATTATGCAGCCATAAAGAAGGACAAACTTATGGACTCTGCAGCAACTTGGATGAATTTAGAGTTGATCACACTCAGTGATCTATTACAGAAACAAAGAACAGAGTACATATGTTCTCACTCATAAGTGAACCTTGAACAATTATAATACTATAAGAAAGTGATTGACAGTAGTGGGAAACTGTCAGGGGAGGCGGGTGGGATTGGCAGTGGAGGGTACCTGCATGATCAATGTTTGAATACCTAACCCTGAATTGTACCCCACAATTTTAAAATTTTTTTAAAAAAGAAAAGAAAATATTTTTTCCCTTTCTGTGGGCTGTCTCCCCACTCTCTTGATGGTTTTTGTTGTTGTTTTGAAGAAGCTTTTCAGTTTAATGAAGTCCCACTTGTCTATCTTATCTCTTATGGCATGGTCTTTTGAGATTTTGATCAGGAATTGTTGCCTATTCTGATTCCTTAAGGGTGTCTCTTGCCTTTTCTAAGATTCTTAAAATTTGAGGTTCTATGTTTATGTTTTGATCCATTTGAATTGATATTTGTGTATGGTGATAGGTAGGGGTCCTGTTTCATTCTTCTGCATGTGGTTAGCCAGTTTTCCCAGAACCATTTACTGAATAGGTTCTACTCCCCCCAGTGGTTGTTGGTGTAGGTTTTATCAAAGATGAATTGATTGAGAAACTGGGGTTTTATTTCCAGAATCTCTGTCCTGTTCCTTAGGTCTATATCCCTATTCTTATATCAAAAACAGGCTGTTTTGATTATTGTAGCCTTATAATAAAGTTTAAAGTCTGGAAGTATGATATCTCCTGCTTTGTTTCTTTTGCTAAGGATTGTTTTGACTATTCATAGTCATTCATGTTTCCATATGAATTTCTGTATTGTGTTTTCAGGTCTGAGAAGAAAGATGCTAGTGACTTAATGGGTATTGCATTGAACCTGTAGATTGCCCTTGGTAGGATAGACATCTTAACAATGTTGATTCTTCCAATCCATTAACATGGAATATTTTTCTATTTGTGTCATCTTTGATTTCTTTGAGCAGTGTTTTGCAGTTTTCATTGTAAAGATCTTTCACTTCTCTGATTAAGAAGCTGCTGAGGCATTTTGCTTTGCTTTTCTTTTTTTGCGGCTATTATGAATGGATTATGCTTTTTATTTGGGTCTTTGTATAAGAATGCGACTGTCAACTGTACCCCACAACTTTAAAATAAAAAATATATATTATTAAAAAAATAAATAAAATTTTTTGAGTAGTAAAAAGAACGTGACTGTCTTTTGCATGTTTATTTTGTGCAAAAGTTCTTTGTTAGTGCAAGGAGGTTTTGAGAGATTCTCTTGGATGTTTGAGGTGTAGGATCCAATCATCAGCAAAGAGGGATAACTTGTCTTCCTCTTTTCCTATTTGGATACTCCCGATTTCCTTCTCTTGTCTGAGTGCTCTAACTAGGACCTCCAACACTATGTTGAACAGGAAGAGTGAGAGTGGGCAGCCTTGTCTTGTTCCAGTTTTCAGGGGAAATGCTTCCCATTTCTGTCCATTTAGAAATATTTTGGCTGCGGGTTTATCATAGACAGCTCTTAATATTTTAAGGTATGTTCCTTCTATGCCTAGGTGTTCAGGGGTTTTTATCAAGAAGAAATGCTGGATTTTATCAAAAGCTTTTTCTGCAAAAACTGATGCCTCTCTAGAAAATATAAATTTTCCAAAGTGATCCCAAAAGGTAAAAAATCTAAACAGACTAAATACCATGGAAAAATTAGGGAAAAAACATAAAAAGTTATGTTCCCAAAACAAAACAAAGTTCAAGGCTCTGGTTTTTCACAGAGGAATTCTACCCAACCATTGAAGAACAGTATGTGTGTAAACTGTTTCAAATCATTGAAAAAATAGAGAAAGTTTTAAATTCCACTTCAAGTTACAATCATGCCAAAGCTAGATCAATAAGTCCTAATAAGATACAAAGGAGAACCCCAAAAAACAGAATTATCTTTTGAATGGTGGGGCCTTTGTAGAACAAGCTTTCCCCAGCTAGGTAAGTGTTCTAAGAATCCATTGGCATCTGTACACTAGCTAGCATTGTTGTGAGAAGATGCATTTGGCTTCCGTGTCTTTTTTTTTTTTTTGAGATTTTTTCAATATGTTTACCCATTTCATGATGGGGTGACTTACGAGTGCACCTGCCCACACTGCACAGAGTGTTCAGCAGTTCCTGACCAAAGATGGTATGACTCCCATGCCCTACACTACATATTCATCTGATCTTACCCTGAGCAATTTTTTTGTTTCACTGATGAAAAAAGTACTAAGAGGGAAACATTTTGCCAGTGTGGAAGAGGTTAAACAAAAAACAGCAGAAGCACTAAAAGACATCAAGATTGTCGTGTTCAAAAACTGTTTTGAGCAGTAGAAAAAGCATCTCAATAGGTGAATTACATCAAATGAAGAGTACTTTGAAGGTAACAAAATTTAAACATGTGAGAATAAACATACAGTTTTTTAATAAATAAATTCCAGGTTTTTTGGGTCTCCCCTCATATTACCAAAGTGAAGCTGGGAGCACATTTAAACAACAAAAGCAAACAAAGAAGTAGTGTTTACTCCAGGAAGTCAAAGTTACTTCAATATTAGGAGATTTATTGTTATATTCCAATATATTAATAGATCAAAATAAAAATTTGACTATTTCTGATACTGAGGGACATTTGATAAAGTTCAGTATTTTTTCTTATTAACAAAGCAACAACCTCCTAACTACATAAGATTAGAAGGCTACATCTTTAATATTATTTTCTATCTCATACAAATATAGAAACTCCCGTTTAGTGGGGAAATCATAGAATGTGCAACAAGGCAAAGATGTCCATAGTCACTGCCATCATTTACCCTTGTTCTAGAGGTCATAGCCATTGCATTTAAGCAAGAGAAAGGAATAAGAGACATTTTAAAATTGAAGAGGAGGTGGTGAAATTATTATGAATCATATATTACGTGGTCTTTATACCTGAAAAACCCCTAAAAATAAACTGACAAATTATTAGAACCAGAAGCAGGATTCAGTAAGCTACCTGGGTACATTTATATGCAAAAATCAACACTCCATTTCTATACAAACACCACCAAATGGAAATAATGAGGAAGAAATGATCCTAATTAAAATATTAACATATATTGAGTATAGAAGAAATAGGGCATAGAAATAAACAAAAATTAAGCCGGGTTCGGTGGCTCAGCCTGTAATCCCATGCTTTGGGAGGCTGAGGTGAGTGGATTGCCTGAGCCCATGGGTTCGAGACCCACCTGGACAACTTGGAGAGACCTCATCTCTACAATAAATCAAAAAATTAGCCAGGCATGGTAGCACGCACCTGTAGTTCCAGCTACTTGGAAGGCTGAGGCAGAAGGATCGCCAGAGCCTAGCAGGTCGAGGCTGCAGTGGCCGCTCCCGGTCACTGCACTCTAGTCTGGGTGACAGGGTGAGACTCCAACTCAAAAAAAAAAGACAGCCGGGCTCGGTGGCTCAGCCTGTAATCCCGTGCCTTTGGGAGACTGAGGTGAGTGGATAGCCTGAGCCCGCTTGTTCGAGACCCGCCTGGGCAGTGAGATCTCATCTCTACAATAAATAAAAAAATCAGCCAGGCATGGTAACGCATGACTGTAATTCCGGCTACTTGGAAGGCTGAGGCGGAAGGATCGCCGGAGCCCAGTAGGTCGAGGCTGCGGTGGCCGGGAGTGGCCACTGCACTCCAGTCTGGGTGACAGAGTGAGACTCCAACTCAAAAAAAAAAAAAGACAAACAAAAATTGTACAACGCATAGATGAAAGGAACATTAAAATGTCATATGAGAATATTGAAACAAGTGTACACCTTCTTGTGAGATAGAAAAGATTAGCAACATATTCTAGTTTATTAAAATATATGCAAAAATTTTTCCTAAAAGGATGAATTTTAAATTATTTAAAGCTTATATAAAAAAATAAGCAAGCCGGGCTCGGTGGCTCAGCCTCTAATCCCACGCTTTGGGAGGCTGAGGTGAGTGCATTGCCTGAGCCCGTGGGTTCGAGATCCGCCTGGGCAACTTGGCAAGGCCTCATCTCTACAATAAATCAAAAACTAGCCGGGCATGGTATCGCGTGCCTGTAGTTCCAGCTACTAGGAAGGCTGAGGCGGAAAGGATCACCGGAGCCCAGCAGGTTGAGGCTGTGGTGGCCGGGAGCGGCCACTGCACTCCAGTATGGGAGACGCAGTGAGACTCTAACACACACACACAAAAAAAGCAAAATAGCTAGAATTTGAAAGAAGAACTAGTTCAACTATATATTAAGATATGTTTTGTGGCTACAATACAGCTCTCAAATACAAGACCCCAGTGAAGCAAAAAAAGAGGTACAAAGTAAACCCAAATTTTACTGACAGCTGGTCTATGGTAAAGGTGATTCTGCAGATCAGTAGGGGAAGATGGATTATCCACTAAATGGTGCAGAAGCGAGTAAGTGGCTTCTGGGCAGAAATATGTATTTGTATCTCTGCCTGTGTAAATAAATTTCAGAGAGATTAAAAAATATAAATGTAGAAACAAAGCCCCCAAAGCACTAAACTAACACATAGGAGATACTTCATAATCTTGAAATGGGGAAAATCTTTTTAAGCATAAGAAAACAAACAAAAGAAGGAATGGATGAAGGAGAGAGTGTTAGTGAAAGGAGGGAAGAAAAAAGAGGAAAAGTGGAGATTATATAAAAATTATGATCTCGTCAGCATAAGAATATTCTTTAAAAAGTAAAAATGCAAATGATGAGCTTTGAAAAAATTGGCAGCACATATCAGAGCTCGTATACTTAATTACTACAAATCAAGTTCATAAGAGGACAGCAACCTATAGGAAAAATAAAGAAGAGACATGAACAAAAAAATTAGAAATCCTTAGTTATATGATCTGCTGTCCAACCACATTCACAATAACAAAATTATAAATTAGCCTGCAATGAAATTTCACCTTTTAAATGTATCAGAGTGGTAAACAAGTTTGATGACAGGTTTGGAGAAGGTGTGGAGAAACATGTCTGCTGATGGGTATGCAAATGAGTTATAATACCTGTTGAAGATGTGTTGGCTTTATCTACTAAAACTAAAAAGGCACATGCGCAAAGACAGTGGATGCTAAAATGCATCTTTAAATATTTCATAGATATGCAAAATGACATGTGTGCAAAAATATGGATTGCAGCACTGCTTGTAATTGCAAAACAACATAAATGTTTAGCAGCAGAGGAAGATCCAATAAATAAGAGTTCATCTGCATGATTAAAAAAACTACACCAGCTGTGCTTGGTGGCGCAACCTATATAATCCCAGCGCTTTGGGAGGCTGAGGTGAGTGGATTGCCTGAGCCCGCAGGTTCAAGACCTACCTGGGCAACTTGGAGAGACTTCATCTCTACAATAAATCAAAAATTAGCTGGGCGTGGTAGCTCGCACCTGTAGTTCCAGCTACTTGGAAGGCTGAAGTGGAAGGATTGCCAGAGCCCAGCAGGTCAAGGCTGCAATGGCCGGGAGCGGCTGTACTTCAGTCTGGGTGACAGAGAGAGACTCCAACTCAAAAAAAAAACCCAAAAAACAAAAAACTACACTCCGCATGATCACAAAGATAAACCAGGTCTCCAGAAAACAATGTAATAGGACCGCCAAGATATATTGTTAATTGACAAGAACCAAGATGCATGATGGAGTATGCCATCTGGGTGAAATATGTGCAGAATACATATATACATATATTTAAATTTTAACTGAAAGAATACACAAGAAGCCACTAATAGTTGTCTCTGGGGAAATTAGAAAGAAATTAAATTGCTAGATGGCAGAATGGAAAGTAGTTTTACTATCCCCTGTATAACATGTTGCACTTTTTGCACTTGTTCCATTCATGCATGTATGTTATCTACTAAGAACATTTTTTATTTAAAAAATTAAACCAAAAAAAAGCAAATTACATTCAAACTGTTTGTGCTTTTCTTTTAAGTAGGAATGTGACTGATGGTGATAGATAGAAGGTGCAGGTTTGAGAACATGTTAATACTGCTGTTCTCCTTCAGGCTAGACAAATGTTTTAAAAAGACAACACATTTCAAGCTGAGAAGACCCTTTTGTTTACTTGCTTCTGAATTGAAAATGATGCCTTCAATTATCGCTCTAACTGTAAACACCATCAGCTGCTCTAAAAATATTTTCTGAGAAAATGTCACTTGTACCTTCTGGCATTTACTCAAAGCATTTTTCAAAGCAGCTGGGAATCTTGTTAGCAAAGCTCTGGATTAGGGAGTGATAGAATAAAACAGCAAAATAAGTAGAGACTTGAATTCTGGAAATAGCACAAAGGAGAGAAATCAGCTCACAAGACAGGTTGTAATAAATGCTTCCCCTAAAACCAAAAAATTCTTACTGAACATCAAACATGGACAATAGTTGCCACACAATTCCGTAGGTTCGATGAAGTATGTGAGTATTCTTGCCTTCAAGGAATATGGGAGTAAGATAAGAACAGAAGTAACTAGGATATTAGGTAGAACAAGAGAAAATTGCATTATAATTTTTAAATAGTACAAAAGAAAACCTTTGGAAGAGCAAGGAAGAAAAGTTGAAACAAACAACAACCCTGAAGGTATACCAATCAAATTAAACATTAGGCTGTGACAATTTTGCACACCAGGAAAGTGATAGTGCCATTTTAAAAAATTGGAAAGTCAGCCCAGGATTAACCAGAATATATAAAGAAGAGAAACATGTGAACTGCTGACATTCTCCAACTTGTATTTCAACCTCTAAGTTATAAACGTCCTCTAAATTTCAAACACACACCTTGTACATCCACCTAAGTTGTAAATTCCTCTCCACCTTAAAAAATCAGTATTCCTAAATTCCTGCAGCATTGAATACAGATACCAGCTTAAGAATGAGCTTATCATGAAAACCTTTTTCCACCATTCCAACCCCTGCTGGTTTCTCCTTCTGCATACCACAGGTTTGAGTACTCAGATTCTGCTTTTTGTGTGAATTATAACCTATTTTGGATTATAAGATGTTCGTTGAAAGAGATTACCTTATCCTTCATTTGAATTGAATTACTCAATAGGTAATTAAATTCAACTATCATTTATTGAGGACTTTATGAACATTGAGACTCTAAAGATGACTGGGGTACGTATGAGATACGTTTTACAAATTTTCCTTGATGAATTCATCAATCTACAGCTTCTATACATTTCAGGTGGGCTATTTTGGTCCTAAAGACCGAATACTTATTTTGATAACTGTGAAAACCTTAAGTACTCGGCACTTTGCTAACTGCTTTCTAAGCACTGGATCACTTTATTTTCAAAATGCCCTCTAAATGTATGTGTTATCAGTAGCACATACATGCAAACTGAAACTTGGAGAGTGCTTATGTTACGATTTGAACATTTGTTCTTTTATTTTGGCTACTCAGTGTCTCTGTCCCCTCCCTAATTTTAGGAAAGTTCCCGATGTGGGACTTCAAATGTGGGGTCAACCTCACCACCCATCACAAAAGGCTGAGAAGGTAATGACAGTATTATTTTACTGGAAGGACCTTGGCAAGGTTACTTAGCTTTCCTTAATAGAAAAAAATTAAAATTTTATTTATTTTTTTTTTTGAGCCAAAATCTCACTCTGTCATCCAAGCCGGAGTACAGTGTCATAATCACAACTCACTGCAACCTCGATTTCCTGGGCTCACACCATCCTCCCACCTCAGCCTCCCGAGTAGCCACCATGCTCAGCTATTTTATGATTGTTTGTATTAATGAAGTCTCTCTATGTTGCCCATGTTGGTCTCAAACTCCTGGTCTCAAATAGTCCTCCCGCCTCAGCCTTCCAAAATGCTGGGATTACAGGCATATGCCCAGCACACAATTACTTTTTAACAAGATGGGTATGTGAAATTAAATAGCACAAACGTAAAGCCATTGGAACTTTAAATTTTTTTGAGCCTTGAGAAGAATGTGGTTATGTGACATGAGTCGTGTAGCACGCAGCCTCAACTTCTGCCTTTATTTTCTAAAAATAATTAAAACCAAATGTTGCCAGAGATAAGAGCCCCCTTTGGATCATTGCCCCCTCCTCATGGAGTGATAAACTAATCTTCCTTGGAATGTAGCAATCTATAACCAAATTCCTGTAGCAAATGCCCTGGTCTTGTATAGAAAATGTAATTCTGCTAAAATTTATCTGTGTCTTCCTGTGTAAGTGAAACATTATTTTCTCTACTTTGGAGAACTGACCCCCTTTGTTTGGGGTTGGTGTTTCCAAGTGACTATCCTCAAGTTTTGTGCTTAAATAAACTCTATTTTTAATTATATTCTGAATCTCATTATCTAAGGTTTACATTTTGGCAATCATGAAGGGATCTAAATTGGACCTCCAGTGATCCCTGTCACTTTGCTGATGACCAGGGCCTTGGTACTGAAACAAACAACTTTCATTCATCCAACCTCACTGAAGACAATGGGAATCTCTGATAAGTCTCCTCTCAGGTTCGAATCCTTACAGGTTTGGTTGAAGATTCAGATGTTATTTGAGCTAACACACATTCCTAACTCAGTGGGGTTGAAATTGAAGTTCTGCAAGGTAGGAGCATTGTTGATTATTTTCTAAAGATTCTGGTAATCATGGATTTGTGATTTTCTATTTTCTCTGAGGTTTTATTTGAAATGACTCCATAGAATTTTCCATCTTTTCTCTTGTTCAAAATTTTGGTCAGAGAGAAAACAGTTTCTCTCTGAAAAGAGGAAATGAATCTTTGTGGATTAAGTTAAAATTTGTAATATTTAACACTGGCTAGGTTCCAAAGCTGGTTCAATTGACAAATATAAACTCTCCTTTTGAGTGGTCAAAATAATAAAAGACTCCCTATAAGGATGAGACAAGTCTCAAATATAAGACACTCTTCCTCTAGGCCAAAAGGCACCTTAGGCAACTAAAGTCTTTTAGGAGTATTGAAGCTTATTATTCACAATGTGAAATGATCTCACAGGGAAATGTCTTTAGAATAATATACAGGAAACCTTGTCTAATCCAGTGGGCACACATAAGGGTTGGTCACCTACTGCCTTAAGCATCCATGTCTTTTTGGATCATCAAAACACTAACAGGGAAAAACTAACTCAAGGATGACATCTTGAAGAGCTGTTCCCACAAGGAATACACTTGATCCAAAACATTCCCCTCTAAGACTTTCAGTCATTCAAAAGGAAAGCCTAAATTATGAGCAATTATACTTGTAAAACTGAGTCTTTGTCCTTAAGAAAATATCCATTATTAAAAAGGCCAGCTGGACTCACATTTAATACTTATGGTGACTTTTCACGCAAACATTTGGAAAAATCGTCTCATACTTTGCAATGTCTCCGATTTAAAATAACCAAAATGGGATACATTTGAAACACCTACACTAGTTTACATGAATGTTCAATTAGAAAAAACCAGCTCACAACCAATTCCTATTCAGAACCCTAAATGCCCATATCTTAAGAAACAAGAAAATAAGTAGGACCTTATCAAACTAACAAGCTTCTACAAAGCAAAAGAAACCATCAAGAGAGCAGGGAGACAGCCCACAGAATGGGAAAAAATATTTGCCAACTGTATATTTGACAAAGGCCTACCATCTAGGATTTACAAGGAACTCAAACGCACCAAAAGGAAAAAAACAAACAGCCTCATTCAAAAGTGGGCAAAAGACATGAATAGACACTTCTCAAAAGAAGATATACAGGCAGCCAACAGACACATGAAAAAGTGCTCAGACTCATTCATCATCAGAGAAATGCAAATCAATACCACATTAAGATATCACCTAACCCCAGTAAGAAAGGCCATCATTAATAAAACAAACACCAGATGCTGATGAGGATGCAGAGATAAAGGAATGCTTCTACACTGCTGGTGGGAATGCAAACTAGTGCAACCTCTTTGGAAGATAGTGTGGTGATTTCTAAGAGAACTAGAAATTGATCTTCCATATGACCCAGCAATTCCCCTATTGGGAATATACCCAGAGGAACTCAAATCATTCTATAAAAAAGATATCTGCACATATATGTTTGTTGCAGCTCTGTTCCCAATAGCAAAAATATGGAACCAACCATGTTGCCCATAGAAGCTGTACTGAATTTTTAAAAATGTGGTACATATACACAATGGAATATTATGCAGCCATAAAGAAGGACAAACATATAGACCTTGCAGCAACTTGGGTGGATTTTAGAGTCAATCATACTCAGTGATCTATCACAGAAACAAAGAACAGAGTACCATATGTTCTCACTCATAAGCATACCTTGAACAATTATAATACTTGAAGAAAGGGATTGGCAGTAATAGGAAACTGCTAGGGGAGTGAGGTGCACACCTCATCAAGGGTACCTGCATAATCAACGTTTGTATACCTAACCCTGAATTGTACCCAACATCTTTATAATAAAAAAAAAAAGCCAGCTCAGATAGAATTAGAGTCTATAATACTCAGTGATTTATCACAGACACAAAGATCTGAGTACTACATGTATTCACTCATATGTGGACACTGAACATTTATCCTAATAATATTAGAAAGGGATTGGCAGTAGTAAGACACTGCCAGGGCACGGGGGGCACATAACATCAATAAGGGTACTCGCACTTTACGTCTATGATAACCACGTATGTACCTAATCCTCATTTGTACCCCACATTTTTAAAATAAAATTAAATAAATAAAAAAGAAAAAGTCAGCTCTAAGATAAAGTCACCCTGGCAGAGATATTTTCAATGGTACTTAAAGTCTTCCAAAAGAGCTTCCAATGACCTCATTTCTTTGCAAGAGGAAAACACAAGATTGTCTAAAACAATTTCTGAATTGAAAAAGACTGCTAAAATTTCTCCCCCTCTTTCAGCACCTTCTTTTCTTTTGTCAGAACTTCCTTGTCTGGTCTTACCTTCCCCTTCTCCTTCTCTTCCTTTTTCTGCTCTTCTGGCTTCAGTTCAGAAACACCTTGTGTCTGGTAGAAGAGAACTTGTCTTGGTTTATTAACCATGGTCAAAGGTAAAACTTAAAGACATAATTAAAGAATTCCTGGATGTTTTTCAGGGTCCTAGTGACTATTATAGAGAATTTGAACTAGACGTCCAAACTATGATCCCAGGATTCACTGATTTATATTACTTGGTTCACGAGTTGGTGTCAGAAAGTGAAGCCAAGGATTGGATAGCAAAGGCAAACTGGAAGAATTCTTTGGCGGATTTTCATACATCTTCTGAAGCAGATTGTGAACAGTTCTGCAATACTACCAAAGCTTCACTGGACACTATCCTCTTAGTTTTCCAAAGAGTAGCTTATTGGAATAAAACACAACAATGCCAACAAAATCTTGATGAGCCTATAATGTTATGCCATGAAAAATTTGAAAATGGGTTGGGGGGACCCCCCCAAAAAAACTGGAATTGTCTTTTGGAGGGCAGGCCCCTTGCAGTACAGGCTTTCCCCACTAGGTTCCAGGAACTCATGGGCATCAGTGCACCACCTAGCATTGTTGTGAGAAGTTGCATTTGGCTTTAGTGAATTTTTTGAGGTTTTTTCAACACATTTGCCCATATCATGATGAATGATTTACAAGCACACCTGCCCACACCATGCTGAGTGTTTAGCAGTTTTTGATCAAAAAACAGTATGACCCCTGTGCCCCACCCTCCCTATTCACCTAATCTGGCTCCAGTAACTTTTTTTTATTTCCTTGGATGAAGAAAAGTCCTCAAAGGAAAACATTTTGCCAATGTAGAAGAGGTAAAACAAAAAACGGCAGCAGCACTAAAAGTCATCAGAATTGACAAGTTCAAAAACTATTTTGGACAGTGGAAAAGGCATCTTGATAGTTGTATTGCATCTAACAGAGAGTACTTTAAAGGTGACTAAAGTTTAAACATGTAAGAATAAATACACAATTTTTAATAGATAAATTCCAGTTTTTGAGGGATCCTCTCCTCATAAAAAATATCAAGCCTATCAGAAGAAAGTTATGCGAACCACTAAATGGTACTCTCATAAATAAATCAGATGAAGCGACTATAATAAAGAGACAACACCTCAGCTGGGGTGCCTCTCAAACTCACGATCTAGTTGATTTTGCCCATCAGGTATTCTGGCTCCTAACCAATAAAGTTAAACAGAAAGAAAAGTAAATAAGATCATGAGTTCACAATTAAAACAATTATACAACCTAATAAGTTTCAAAGCCAATCCAATTACTGCAAAACCCTGCAATTACTGCAAAAATCCTGGATATTTCGAAATGGATTGCAGAAAATTAGAATGGAAAGGATAGCAATAGGTCAAAGCAAAGAATACAGGTGCTTCAAGGAAAGCAAAGGGAATTTCTCTTTTCTTCTCACTAACATCTCAGGAGAAATTGAAATTAATTTAAATGGAAAATAAATGCAAGCTTTTATTGACACTAAGCTACATTATCAGTGATAAATCCCACCTTATTACACAGTCCCATTCCTTGAAGTAAAAAAAAAATGATAAAAGATAAATAATAGGTGAAACAAATTATCCTATATCTGCATATAAATCTCAACCTATAGTTTTTCAGTTAGAGTGACACTGCACTTCAATCTGGGCAACAAAGTAAGACTCCAACTCAAAAACAAAAAAAACTAAGAAAAATCTTTATAACCTTAGTTGATTAAACATTTTCTAGATGTAACACAAAAATCATAATCCATAAAAGAGCAAATTGGCACATTGAACTTCAACAAAATTAAATTTTGCTCTGTGAAAGAAACTGTTCAGAGAATGAAAAGACAAGCCACAGACTGGGAGAAGATATTTGTAAATAATATATCTAACAAGAACTTATAGCTAGAGTATATTTTTTAAAAGCTCAAAATGTAATCAAACAACCAAAATTTTAAATGGGTAGGATATTTAAATAGATACTTGATCAAAGAAGATACACAATGACAAATAAACATATGGAAAGATGCTTAAGACCATTAGTCATCAGGGAAATGCAACTTAAAACCACAATGATCTATCACTATATATTTATTAGAATGGAAACCAAATCAAGACAAAACCGAAGACACCAAGTGCTAGCAAGAAAATGGAGTGACTAGAATGCTCATACATTGCTAGTGGGAATGCAAAATGTATGGTCATTTTGGAAAACAGTTTAACAGTTTCTTATAATGTGAAATATACATTTATATACAAACTAGAAATCTCTTTCATAGCTAGTTAGCCAAGTTAGCTGAAAATTATGTTTATACAGAGATCTAACATTCTAACATGATCACTCTGGCCGCTGTGCTAAGAACAGAGCATGGCAGAGGCAGATGGATTTCAGAATAGAAACAGGAAATCTAAAAAGGTACAATAATCCAGATGAGAGATGATGGTGGCTCAGGTTGGGGTGGGAACAATAAGGGAGAAGAGATCAGATTCTGGTTGTATTCTAATGATGGCACCAGGAGACTTTCCTAGTGAACTGGAGGCAAGATGTGAGAAAAAGAAAAGAGTGAAGAAGGGGAAGTGTGGAGTGACTCCCTAACTGAAATGAAGGTCACCAGGTGCAACGTAGAGGAGGATGAGAAGAAGTTCATTTCTTGACATGTTGTGTTGGGTTTTCTCTTGCGCATCCCATGGAGACGTTGAAGTAGACAAGTGAATGGATGGGAGTCTAGGATTCAGGGATGAGGTCTGAGGGGAGATATAAATTTTGGAGTTGGCATCAAAGAGATGTTTAAAGCCATGAGACCTAGTGAGATTACAAAGGGATGGAGTGACCAGAAGAGGACCGAGGACTGAGTGATGGGGGGGGAGCGCTTTCCAATGCTAGAGGTCTCCCTGTTATCACCCATGACATCTTGTCACTCTCATGCAGCAGTGGTCTTGGTAGTTTCTAGTACACTGGAGGCAACCAGTGTCCAGGTGTGGTAACAGTGGTCCCCAAATAGGTTGTTCTACGACCTAATTTCCCTGTTCTCATCTGTTTTTCTCTACCTGGTTTTTAGTCTTTTCATCTGTCATTCTTCCAATTAATTCCTTCTATGCTTTAGTAAGCCAGAGTCTTAGCTGCTCACAACCAAGAACCTAAGCAAAACTAAGTAATTCACCCAAGTTTGTGTGGTCAGTAAATGGTGAAGCCAGAACTAGAACAAATTGCCTGCCATCAAAAGAAAAATTTGCTTTTAACTACTGGATATATAATTATTCTGTCATACATAGATTCCCCCTACTTGTAAATGTCTAAATTTTAGAGTAAAGTTATCCAGAGAAATATTTATTATGGCAATATTATTCTTATAATAAGCTAATGTCACTTTTTAGACTTCAGCATGAATGCACTAATTTGGTTTAGAGATATAATGAAATGAATTGAACTATAACGTGATAAAAGTTCCAGGCATATCTGCATTTCTCAAATTATTTTATAGATAAGGCTATTATCTCTAAAATAACATGGAGCTCAAAAGAAATTCACATAAAATATCTATTTTGCTGCTTTTTACACTTGCAGCAATATTGGAATTTGCAATTTAATGTATTTTATCTCAGACTTTCTTTTCTTAGTCTGATGACCTAATTATCTGCCCTATTTACAGGGTGGCAGAATAATGCAAGGGAAAAAGAAAGAAACCCAAGCTGATTGTTAAAATAATTGAAATGTGGCTTGAAAAATTAGTTATCTTTCCCTCTTTATAGTTCTCATGAAATTTCCTACTAGAACATCTCAAAGGGAAAAAGAAATTCCTGTACCTTTATTACTCCCTTTGGTTATTCAAGAATCATTGCTGTTTTAAAAATTAGATGTCAATGTGTACTACTGAGAGATGATACTTCCTTTGCATACCTTCCCTCCAATCCCCCCAAATCCAGTGAAAGAACAGGGGCCATTTTAGTCATCTCATTTTAGAATCAAGACCAGTCAAAACATTTGGACAGCCGGACTCGGTGGCTCAGCCTGTAATCCCGTGCCTTTGGGAGGCTGAGGTGAGTGGATTGCCTGAGCCCGCGGGTTCGAGACCCGCCTGGGCAGGTGAGACCTCATCTCTACAATAAAATAAAAAAAATTAGCCGGGCATGGTAGCGCACGCCTGTAATTCCGGCTACTCGGAAGGCTGAGGCGGAAGGATCGCCAGAGCCCAGCAGGTTGAGGCTGCGGTGGCCAGGAGCGGCCACTGCACTCCAGTCTGGGCGATGGAGTGAGACTGCAACTCAAAAAAAAAAAAAAAAACTTTTGGACAACAACACACAATGGCTCTAAATGATACATCAGTAACATTCATCTTCATAGGCTGGGTATAAGATTCTGTGAGGCAGGTGCGTTTTGTTGGTGCTGTGCACTTTCTATTGTGGTTGCTTTGGGCTGTTTCCAAAAGGAGAACATTTATGCTTAGTGATTGAAACAAAGTTTGCATGTTTGAGATCCTAAGATAATAAATGAGGCTTTGGATTTGCTAAACAAACTGAAAACATCCAATCTAGGAGGTATGTCCCGCTTGGGTGGATGAGATATCACTCTAGGATGTTGATCTTGTTACAGGTAGTTAAAGTCTATTTGTAGGAGACTAGCTCTTTCATCAATATGGGAGCTGTGCTTCCTCAAACTTTCCAATAAAGGGAAAAATATAGATTTAGTTAATATTATATATTTAAATTTAAATTTAGTTGATATTATACATTTAAATATTATATATTTAAATTTAATTCTTTCTAACTGAATTTTCAAGCTAGAATTCCAATGCCCCTCTCCCCTACCAGCTGGAAATGAAACAAGTCAGCATGGGACCCCCTGAACCATGACACACAAAACTTCTTTAGGCAGAGTTGAACAGAAGTAGGTATTAGAATAGATTTAAAGACCAAAATAAAAAAATCCTTTTGCAATGCTAACACACTTCAGAATGCTGATCTTTGTAAGGTTCTTTTCACAGCACATATATGCCTTTAAATGGCTAAATCCCTGTAACACTAGTTAAACCTTTTATTGAAACAGGCAGTTTGGACGCCCATGTGCAGGGCCTGTTCAGGATATACAGATGGTCAAGAGGGAGAGGCCCTGACCTCCAGGAGCACATAGCCTGGAAGGGAAACCTGACAAGTAAGCAGATATTTTTATAAGGCAGCATAAAATAAGTAGTACATTAAAGATGAGTGTAAATGAGTTAGTCCAGAGAAAGAAGTAAGTCAGTATCATGGGAGCCTTGATCCTGTGTCTTGATCTAAGTCAAGAATTATGAGGTTGTGTGCTCCTTTAGGTATTCATTCATTCACACATTCATTCATTCTATAGATAATGATTCAAAGCCCGCTATGGCCAGGCACTGTTATATTTACTGAAGTGCTGTGGTAACCAAGTTAACATCGTGCCCTTGTAGGCTTCACATCCTAGTGAGAAAGACCAAAAACAAAGAAATGCAATCTCAGTCACTGACAAGAGCTCTTGAAATAGTAAAGCCAAGAAGGTATAGAGTGAGTTGTGGGGGCTCAGAAGGCATCTCAGAGGCAGCAACATTTGGGAAGAGGTCCAGGTGAGAAGAAGCGGGTTTGCAGCTTTCTAGCTGACAGTAAGGAAGTTGGAATTTATTCCAAGGGACGTGAAAAGCACTTGAGGGTTTCAAGAACAACGAATGACATGAAGAGATTCATTTTTTAACAAATACTATGAAGAACTGTCCACAGGGAGGCCAAAAAAGAAGCAGAAGGACCAGGTAGAAGGTGTGGGTAGAGTCCAGGTTGGAGACACTGAGGTTGGTACAAGATTGGTAAGGGTAGAAGAGGAGCGAGTCAGATCTGGGGATGTGTTTTGCAGAGACAGCAGACAGAACTTCTCATGAGGTGAGGTGGAGAGTAGGAGGTTAAGAGGACACAGAGATGACATCTGAGTTGTGGAGCTGAGTAAATGGAAGGTGTCCTTGACTGCAGTAGGGGAAATTGAGGAAAAGTGCGAAGGGAGTGAGTCCATCAAGAGTCGGCAAAGCCAGCCGGGCACGGTGACTCACAAGTGTAATCCTAGCACTTCAAGTCCAAGGCGAGAGGATTGCCTGAGCCCAGGGATTCTAGACCAGCCCAGGAAACTTGGTGAGACCTCATCTCTACAATAAAATTTAAAAATAAGCCAGGTGTGGTGGCACATGCCTGTAGTTCTAGCTACTTGGGACTGAGGTGGAAGGATCACCTGAGCCCAGCAGGTCAAGGCTGCGGTGGCCGCGATTGTGCCACTGCCCTCCTGCCTGGGATACAGCATAAGACTCTGTCTCAATGACTTGACCGATAGAAGTAATGTGGGATAATGCATTTGAACTTGAAGAAGCAGTGTAGGAAGCATGAGCAAAGGGATAAATCATCACATTTCCACAAAACAATTATGAACACACAAACTGATTAAGAAACACAGAATAAACTTTTTATTAATCAACCCAACTTTGCTTCTCACCACAAAGAGCAGCCAGCAATCTGCAAGAGTCGGGAGTAGATCTGTACTCATTAACATCTCTGCTTCCCAGTCCTTTGACCAAGATTACACTCATTCTACAATAATCGATCATGCCACAATGTCTTCAAAAGATTTCAATGAAATCTAAGACTTCTTCATTGTATCAAGTTACAATAGTTTCTTTAAGTGCCCAGATTTGATAGAAACAGGCTCCTCTGCCTCTACCCAAGCTCTGAGCTCACAGATCATGAGAATGCATACGTAAAATGACGCTTAAAATGATCCTCCCCTGCTACTGAAATTCAGACACAGCCTAAGCTCCCTCCCAGATGCAAAGACAAGTGGCCCATCAGAGTCAAGCAGTGGAAGGCCAAGAGCAGGATGGTGGACGTGGTCTGTTCCAGGTACAGACAAGGAGGGATGCCCAGCCTGTAGAGAATTGGAAAGCAATACTAAAATGGATCAAAAGTTCATCTGCTTCTATTCATCCAGGTGCTGTCTCATGCCAGGATGCTAAAAAGCATCAGTGATACAATATTCCTCCCTGTAAAAAAAAAATCTTTTCTGAGCTAAGTTCTTTTCTTTTCCTTTCTCTGTCACCCAGGCTGGAGTGCAGTGGTGCAATCATAACTCATTGCAGCACTAAAATCCTGGCTTCAAGTGATCCTTCCCCCTCAGCCTCTTGAGTAGCTGGGACTACAGATGCACACCACCACAACAGCCACTTTTTAAAAAATTATTATTTGTAGAGACAAGGTCTCACTATGTTGCCTAGCCCAGTCTCAAACTCCTGGGCTCAAGCAATTGTCTCACCTCGGCCTCCCAAAATGCTGGGATTACAGGCATGAGCCACCATGCCCAGCCGACAGTGAATTTTTGTTCATGCATTAAACATTTTACTGGATTTGAAGACTATTTTTTCAATTAAATGTTACTTTTTAAATTGTTAATTGCTTTAAAATTAAAGACTAAATCTAGAAATAATTTTCAAATCAAGAGAATAATTATTTTAATGGTTATTGCATGGTTATCATTGAAATAACTTTGTTGTATAGATGAGATGTTACAAAACATTTTCCTCCCACTTCAAACAATCTGAGTATGCTATTGGTTATAAAATCAAAAGGTGGCTGCCATTCTTTTGAAAGTCAAGCAAGTTAACAAAGCATCCTTGTTTTCCTTTTAATAAACTAACCTTGTGAGATGAAGAATCTTTTGTTTTATAGCTTTTAGGATACAATTTAGTCTTGATTAAAGAACTGACCAAGGCAAGCTACTTACTGGCGGCAAGTGTGTGTGTGTGTGTGTGTATACACAAAAGCATCTTGATGGTGTCATCCAGTCATGTTTATGTATACATAGGCAGGGTTAAAAGCTCAGGTAACCAGTTCAACACCCTATAGCATGCTGCAGAGGCAAGAACAGTGACCAAGGAATCAGAAGACCCTGAGTTCTAGTCCTGACACAACTTCTGACCCTTGAGAAAAAGCAACTCAGTTTAATCACCATCAAGTCAATTACCCTTTAACTTATGAATGGTCCAATTGAGTCTTAAAGAAATGTCCAGGAACAGTGACTTATGCCTGTAATCCCAGAACTTGAGCTCTTGAGCTAGAAATTTGAGACCAGCCTGGGCAATGTAGCGAGACCTTAACTCTACAAAAAATAAAATTAAAAAACCCTACTTAGGAGGCTAAGTCGGAAAGGATCGCCTGAACCCAGAATTTCGGGTCTGTGATAAGCCATGATTGTGCCGCTGCATTCCAGTCTGGTTGACAAAGCAACACCTCACCTCAGAGAGAGAGGGAGAGGGAGAGAGAGAGAGAGAGAGAGAGAGGTGGCATAATTTTAGAACTGTCTCACCTGAGAAGCAAGGAGGTATGATATTTATCCTCCACCTGCTCTCCATAATTAGCTGAGCGTCATCAGGCAAGCATAAGTCCTAGCCTTTCCAGCCTGACACTTAAGTGAGCTGATAAAAAAAACTATGGCCCGAGAAAACTCTCAGATGAGCATACAGAAATGTGCTTATCCAGAGTTGAGCAATAGTATATCATGAAGAAACTTAATTGAAGAATCCCTAGCACTTATAACCCAGGTGTAAGTCTATATAACAGAATAAAAATATTCATAAATTAGTTGGCCCCTCCTCCCATTAAGAGCTCATCTCTCAGTCCCCTCTCTTTGAATCTGGGCTGCCTTCAGTGGTTTTCTTGACCAATATAATGCAGTAGAATAAGAAGCTTTGCAACTTCCACTCAGCCTATTGGGGTGCTCACTCTGGGAACTCTGAACTACCATGGAAGACATCCAACTAGCCTAAGCAGTGCTTTGTGGGTACTCCATTCTGGGCACCAGATCTGAGCTTAGTCTTCCAAGGTGCCAGAGGCATGAGTGAAGCCATCTTAGACTCTGCAGACTAGCCCTGCTGCTAGCCAAATGCTAGCACGTGACTTCAGTCTCTACCACATGGAACAGAGAATTGTCCAGCAAAACCCTTTCTGAATTCCTGACCTAAGAAATCATGAGTTAGGAGAGTTCATTGTTTTACACCATCCAGACTGGGGATTGATTCTTAACTTGGCAATGAGTAATCAGAATCTTCAAAACCATGGATCTGGTGGGATGCTGGTCTCGGGCATCGGGGGTTGCACAACACCATTACATTTATTTAGAGTCAACCAACTACAGAAAGTGTCCTTTCTAACCTCAATTCCATTCTTCATTATCTGAGAACAAGGAAAGTTGTAGTTCAATTTTTCTTGCTTTCAAAAACAATGAACATTAGCTTCAACTGTGTCATCGAGCTTCCATTTGGGGGAGTAATACAAGTACTGTTTTTTCTGTTATTAAGTTTTGGGTTGGGTTTTTTATTTACCAGGTTGGCCTCCAAAGCGTCAGTTTCATATTTCCTTTCTGTGACTCATTTAATAGAAAAATAGAAAGAGTTACACAGAAATAGTTTGCCTGTCTTACAATCATTCATTTCACCCATTGCTTCCTGAAGTGACTCATTTAACTTCACACACAAGCATAATAAAACTTCCTATTAGCTGGCATTGGGTATGCTTGAATATAAGGAAAAGTAATCTCTACTTCCCAATCCATTGAAGAGGGTTAAAAGTTATTTTTTCTTTTCCCTTCCTCAGGTTGTAAGTAATTTTCAATTTGTAAACAAAAGCACATTCTTGGAAGTTAAGAGTTTCCAGTTCAGTTTACACTTTCCTTGCTACACTTGAAGGAAAGGGAACACAAATCACAACAGTAATAGCAAAATGAAGAGTGATACGTTTTTACAGACATTTGTCTCTATCTCAGACCCACAGGGAGAAATACTATTATCCCCACATGACAGCTCTGAGTTTAGCGAAGGTTTACTAACTCACCCTGGGTAGGACATAACTGACAAGATCAGGTATTAAACTCAGATCTCTTTGATTATTGTTCAGGGTTTTAACACTGCACCATGATGTCTCTCAACCCCTGGAGAAACACTGAGCATCAGGATTTGAGAGGCATTTTTTTTGGTTGTTGCTATACTGTTAGATAATGGTGTTTCCACACTAACTTTCAGATAAGCCCAAACTGCATCTTTTCTCTCATACAGGTGACAGAGGAGAGATAATCTTGTCCATTTTTGCCCCAGTGATAGCATTTATTGTACTATATTGTAAATTTCAACCTATTTCCATGTCTGTCTTTTCCAGGCACTTGTAAACATCTTATCAGTTCATTGTTATATGATTCTGTTACTAGTGCATGTTATTAAAAAAGTGGTCTTTGAATTTTTGTGAATGAATGCATAAATCTATCCATTAGGAAAGTGATTGGTAGGAAAGACATGACTTACAGATTAGCACCCAGGAAAATGGAACAATTGCTACCTTTTCCATTTAATTCAATGAACAATTATTGATGCTTGCTCTATGCTAGACTTCCATGACCTAATGAAGGTGACACAGTTAGAGCCACATCTCTGTGCTTCCAAATGTTGGCGTTTCTTCTGGTCCACTTCTCTTGTCTAGCTATACTTTCCTCTAAGTAGTCTCATCTACTTCCATGACATTAACATCATCTACAAAAACTCTCAGATATATATTCCTAGCATAGGCTTCTTTTCTGGGTCTTGACTCTTAGATCCAAGACATTATAGGGAAGAACATCCAAACAACTTGCAATGAGAGTGTGGAGGAGGGATAAATTATTTCCAAATCGGAGGGGAGATGCAGATCAAAGATGTTTTCCTAGAGGAAAAGAAAATACGAAGATGGGATTTCAAAAGGTAGAAAAAGGGGGAAGATGCTGCCCTAGGAGTAAAGAACCACAGGGGTAAATAAGGCAAATCTAATACTTCAGGCAACCCATGAGTACAGTAAAGAAAGTGTTGAGAAATGTTCTGGAGCAGTGGTTCACACCTGTAATCCCAGTGTTTTAGGAGGACAAGGCAGTAAGATGGCTTGAGGCCAGGAGTACAAGACCAGCCTGGGCACCATAGTGAGACATCATCTCTACAAAAAAAATTTTTTAAACAAATCAGCCAGATGTGGTGGTGCACAGCTGTAGTCTCAGTTACTTGGGAGACTGAGGTGGGAGGATTGCTTGAGCATAGGAGTTTGAGATTGCAGTGAACTATGCTCATGCCACTTCACTCCAGCTTAAGAGATAGAAGACTCTGTATGGAAAAAAAAGAAAAAAATTAAAAAGTATTGAGAAAGAGTAGGATATGGACCTAGAAGGGCAAACAGGTATAAAACGTTAGACAAAGGAGTTTAGAATCTCTTTTGCAGGCAGTCAATATCCACCACAGATTCTTTAGCAAGAACATGCCATTATCATATCTTGATTTGAGTAAGCTATGGTAGAAATTGGGAGGAAGAATGGAATGAAGAGAAGGATAGTATAGGATAAGCAGAATAGGCCTGGTGAGAGGGCAGGGGTCTACAACCAAGAAACAAAGGGGAATTATGAAGAAATGGTGACCAAAAGATGAGGGAAGAAAAATGCTACATGGAAGATGACTTCCATGTTTTAAGCCTTGATGATGAGATAGATGCATGGTGAAGACACTGCTCAAGATGTGGGTGGCAAGATGTCCTTCAAAAGAAATGCCTTGCCAGAGATCATGTATTGTGATCTTTACTGCTATTTTTTGTTCTTCCATGAGAAAGGTTGCCAGTTATATCTTCATATGGGCTGTGGCAGAAAAATCTCGAAACAGCTTCTATGTTCCACACTCACATACATAGAGTCATAAAATTGCAGCATTATATAATCTTGCAAATTCAAAACTTGATCCCCAGGGCACTGCACGTGCCATTTTTGGAAACCAGAAGATCGTCCACTGCATCCCTTGAGGGTTAATACTAGGTCTAGCCCATCATTCCTGTCATGCTTTGGCCTTTATTTCTGAATTGCTGTCACTCTGCCTTGTCCATGGGTTTCGGCCAGTCATTCTGGTCCACCTTGACTAGTGTTCCAATTTGGAATCTGAGGAAGCAGGAACTCCTCTGATCCCAGGAAGTCTCATCATCCTTTTGTGAGCTCAGAACTGCACCCTACTGAGCAGCTCTGCACATCAGGAGGGAAGGCAGGTTTTTTTCAAAATGTATAAAAGAAAAACTTGCAAAAGTTCTCCAAGGATTATGAAATTCTTCCTACCTTCCTTAAGTTTAAAAAAAATTTTTTTAATTACTTGACCTCTCTACCTATGTAGAGAGTAACAGGAGCAAGCCAAAAACACCTTCACACTTCTGGCTACTCCAGTGGACGTATGTTGTGACTGAATCTTATCATGATCCCAGGGACTTTAGAGAGGTAATGTGCCTGGGTTGGATTCAGATGAGAAGTCATCAAGCTCAATAGGCCTGTGGAACTCTTGGTTGGACAAGAAATGACCTCCAGAAATAACTTCATTGGTTTCAGAAGTGACTCCTCTTCTTGGGACCAATGCTATCCAGCAAAGAGACTCAAATCTATTCTTGAATCTTTCAATATCTGAGGTGGTTCACTACTGTTCTATCCCTTATTCTTCTCACCAAAGATACCCAAGCATCACCATGTTTTTAAGGCAAGATAGGTCAGACTAAAATATACCCCTTTCAGAGATTCGTGGACTCAGATGTTTCTCATTACATAAGGAAAGGAGTATGGAGCAGTGGAGGAGGATAAACTAGACTTCTAGAATTTCTTATTTTACTCTACACAGGTAGAGAACCAAGAAATTTTCCCAAATTAATGGCTAATAAATGACAGAACTGGGACTCAAGCCCTGATCTGTCTGACTACCGTCTTAATATTGTGTCTTTTGTCTTTGTGTTCTGAGCACCCAGCACATATCCTAATGCAATGTAGGTATACAATAAAAGGTTATCAGATAAACAAAAGAACAATGGTAAATTCAAAGTTCTTGCTTTTTTATTTAATGCTGTCCTGCTAAGTGAGTCTATAGCAAAACCAAGAACAAGGTCTGTGGATGTTTTGAATGATGCCCTATCAACTGCTCCTGGCTGTTTCAAGGAAAGACCCAAGAGTAGATGTGACAGAACTTTCAATGTAACCATGAAGTAGAAGAAAGAACACTGAATGACAAGTCACAACTCTAGGGTTTTAAGTCAAGTCTCAACGCTTGAAAGAAGCTCGTGACTCCTCTGGGCTTTGAATTCATCTCCTAGAAGATGCTCACAGTCCTACAAGTTCTGGAATTCTATAAGTCTTAAATACCCAAGTTCTCAGTTCACTGGAATTTGTGTGGCAAGCACTATGGTAAGAAAGAGCAAACAGGTGGACACAAATAATCATGTCTGGAATTTTGTTCCAACCCAAGGGGTGCCTTAGGTCCCAAAGACAATTCTCAAGTATCACCACATCAAAGTCACTCTACTCCAACTGAATGAACAATGTTACATCATCACAGCATTCCCAATGACTCCAGATGAGTCTGCAAGGCACTCGTTCAAAGGGATGGAATTTCTATGGATGGAATCCCTGTGAGAGACAACTTATGGTCCTGCGATGACACAGAGAGATAAATGTTTCATATATACTACCGGGAACCAGGATAAAGAGGGAACAAGGTGCTTATTTCTTTCCTTATCCCAAGGTACATGACATAAAACATTATATCATGAAAATTGCTTTTTCAACTTGCAACTTCCATATAAATAAGAGCTAATAATAACAGCAGTAACAAATATCAGGAAATTCAATTAGCTTGAACACTCTCCACTCAACTGTTCTAGTTAATCAAGTTCCTTTTGAACCTTCTTAAATTGCTTTTTTTAATGAACTTCATTTTCAAACACAAGAGGCACTATGGGTACAGTGCTTCAATTCTAGTTTCCCTGAAAGCCAGTCAGTAGAAAGCACATGACTTAAATGCAACAGGCTAGTGGCATCATAATAATCTAGAAAGGACACCAGTACACAACAACACAGCTGGTGGTATATTTACTAATCATTAAGGAGTCAAATGATAGCTTGGGTCTTTATTAAAATATAAAAGGAGCCTGTTGTTGCATCATTATCCATAATAATGTGAATATAAAATGGCCCAAAAATTCAATAATAAAAGAAGGTTTAGAAAATTATGGTCCATCACATTCTATTATGTAACAGAACAATTACAAATGATCATTATTTGTTATTTTCATAACCATTATAAACTGAAAAAGGTGTTTATGGCACAAAGTTAACTCAAAACAGCAGAATATAAAACCTTGGTCAGTTAGATTATTCTACAAATACATCTGTAAAATAAATATGCTCCAAAAGTAATACACATCAAGACCAGAAGAAAGTAAATATACAATATAAAAATAATTGATACTTTATGGTGATGTCACATTTCTTTGTTTTTTAAAAAATATTTCCTTCTTTTAATTGTAGTGCTATCTTTGCAATACATTGCACACAGAGGAAAACAGTGAAGACTTAGACATAATAAAATAAAGTGCAAAGACTGAGACACACTAAAATACTTGGAGTTCAGAACTCATTTGGGGCAATCAATGAGCAAAGTTAAAATTGTTTTCCAGGCTCGGTGGCTCACACCTGTAATCCCAACACATTGGGAGTTTGAGGCGAGAGAATTGCCTGAGCCCAGGTATTCAAGACCAGCCTGAACAATTGGTGAGATCTTGACTCTATAATAAATGAAAAAATTAGCCAGATATGGTGGCACACACAAATAATTCCAGATACTTGGAAAAGAGGTGGAAGGATAGCCTGAACTCAGCAGGTAGAGGCTGTAGTAGCTATGAGCATGCAACTGCACTCCAGCCTGGGCAACAGAGTGAGACCCTGAGTCAAAAAAAAAATCGTGGACTTTGAAGCCTCACTGGCTTGTAGAGTTGGAAATCCCATGTAAAACTAGACACAGATGCCAACAAAATATCCTACCTATAATTATTTAATAAAACTGTGTCATATTCCCCTCTTCACCTAAAGATAACAAGAAAGGCAAAACAAAATTCCTCATTTGTTGGACTTTACTTTTTTTCTTATGAAATTTTCCCAGAAACCTTTGTGGGATTACTTAAGGAGAGAGAGATGCTCTTTCTGGTGTTGCTGCTGTTCTGCAATTCATTTTTTAAAATTTTTGTGGGGTTCATGCAAGAGTTTTCTACATAAGTAAATGGCGTGCAGGTGAGGCTTGGGCTTCTAGCGAGCCAAGAGAGGCCCTTCCCGAAGACCACACCCTGCACAGCAGCCACTGCCAGCCTCCTCTTTGCTTTTTGATCAGTTACTCAGAACAGAGAACTGCTCAGCATCCATAGGACCTGCAGGCTTGGAGCCTGCCAGCCCTCCAGGTCCCAGCAGCCTAACAAATCATCTAAGAGGAAAAACGAGGAGGAATGTGAAGAAAATGAGCTCAGCATTTTGTGTCTGTTCTTTCATTTATGGGGCTCCAGTGGCTGGTGTTTCTATTCACAGGGTTCCTTTCATTTCACAATGCGAGGCTTGGGTGACCCAGGACATGGTTGAAATCTCTTGGAGAGATCCCTCAGCTCGTGTTTGCAGTGATGAGGATACATTGCTTTGATCTGCTTTGATCCTCTACAAATAGCTTCTCTCTTTTCTACAGCAGAGCAAGGTGTTTGCTTCAGCCAGAGTGGCTGAGGACATGGCTTCCCCATGGGCAGACACTGGTGTGGGGGTCTTCCCTTTGCTTTTTCAACTTGGCTGGATAGGAAGATCAGTACCACTTAAAATGTTTTTGTGGGGGAGAAAGGAGATATTTTAAGGAAAATATAGGTTATGCTTTATTTGCCAAATCATTTACTCTGTAGAAAGCGGGGTTAGCAGTCTGCCATTATGAGCCGCTAACTCAGCTCCCTCTCAGGGAAGGATGAAACCAGGTGGTCAGAAGGAGTCAAGTCTCTTTGGGGAATGACAGTTCCTATGCAACCAGCCAGCTCTTACACACAGCTCAGAACCTTTTTCAATTTGCTCACTTTGAACACACACACAAAAATACATGTTGAGGCTATTTCATATTTTACCCGGGTTAAAAATATCCTAACGCTTTAAGTGACCAGGAGTCCTGATGTCTGAGTATTTATAATTAGGTTTGGAAAGCATAACCCATATGAGAGGAATTCCAAGTTATAGAATGTTAGAACTGAGCTAGAAATTAAAGGCCACATTCTCCTCTGATTAAATGCAAGTTTCTCCATCTACGGAGTTCCTGACTATGAATCTTCTAACTTCTGCCTGTTGCCTTGAATGATGGTTGGTGTATTTTGTTGCCTTATAGCATACACCTTTGAACAGTTCAGATTGTTAACAACTAACTTCTTTTCACTTGTCCACATTGAAAGGATGGACAGAGAGTGGTTTGTTCCTAAACCCTAACTCAATTATGAGAAAGTAGAAACTGTGCCCTGGAGGAATGTATTCTTTGGGTAAAGATTAACTTTGCTGACTTTGTCTTTTCAGAAACCCAGATCCCTCAAACATGAGAAGTCTCTGCCCACTGTAATCTTAAAACAGACAGCTGAAGATGCTAAGACCGCTACCTGATACCTGGGAACCAGATCCCCTCTCTTCCTCAGGAGCTACAAATCATCCACTCGGAGCCTGAGAAGCAGGAACCAGACCCCTCTCCTCCTCAGGGTCTGCAAATCATCCGCAAATGGTCAGCAAGGAAGTCACAGCCGTGACGTCTACTTGATTGCAACATCTCCAGGGTAGAGAATTTAAGTTGGGGGCTTGGGAGACTGGGGGGGCCACACTCATCTTAGAGCGCTGGCCCTGCCTGTGGGAAGTGATCTCTTTCTTAAGTAAATCTTTTCTTCCTTCGCCTCTTTGTGTTGCGAATCTTTGTGTTACTTGGATCTCTGGTTACCAGCATGCACCCCACCTTCCCCCACCGCACACCAGAGCAGTGCTGTGCCCCCCTCCGGACCCTAACATTAACACACATTATTGTTTTTGTGACACAAGAAATTCAGACTCCGGGATAAATATTACAAAACACAGGGAGGCAAAATGAAAGAAAAACACACTATGGTTATTTTAAATTCAATCTTACCAAACATTTTTACTGTGCATATGTGCATTTTTTCCTTTTGATAGAAATTATATATATGCGTGTCATATATATGTCACACACACACACACAAGCACACATTTTTTTCTTTTAAGAATTATCCCAGAATTTCCACAGGCCATGGCTCTTAGTATATCTTAGTTGAAGGGTATAAGAATTAACAAATTCTTTTTTCTTTCAGTTAAAAAAAAATTTCTGTGTATATATTTCTGCTCAAAATTGACTTTCGTATCTTGCAGAGGTAATAGTACTAACCTCGCAAGATATGGTGAGGCTTAAATAAGCTCTTTAAATTACAATCCTTTATTTATTTATACTCATGGGTTTATAGTGAAGAAGATAGCCTCTCAAACATTCACAAACACGCTTGTGTCTTAATCGGTGTAACAAGAATGCTCTAGCATGTCAGAAACTACATAGATGATAAAACATAAAATGTACCTCTTGATTTAATAAAACTGAGTGCTAGTTTAAGGATATGGAAAACACACAAAAGAGAAATTCTCAGACGAGAGTAATTCTAACAGGAACAGGGCACACAAATTGATTCTTGCAACCAATGATGTTCTTGGAGACAGAAAGTAGAAGGCATTCTGAAGAAAAGATACAAGAAATGTAACCAGTTCCCACAGCTTGAAGGTAGGCTAGAACCACCCTTGTGTTTTGAATGTTATATATGGGCTTGGCCATTCAGGTTTCATTGTATAACACGCAATTGTTCAATTTCCTGCAATTAGGCAATAGCTAGAATACTGCTTCAGATTCATGCTTGGGTTTAGCCCCACCTCCAATGTTTTCCAATCCAACCTGGTTCACTTTGAAGTTCTCTAACTTGAGAACTACACCAGTGATTTGGGATGCCCAATTTTAATCTTCAGTATGATATAACAAGCATGAAATTATCAGAGGCAAGGCTCAGACAGAACCTATTCTGGAGATATTTATACCTTCTATAAGGGTCAAAACAATTACCCACAGCATATCTTACATTTTCCAGGACACCAGCAATACCAACAGTAGTGAATTTCTACTCCAGCATCGCAAGTCCATGCCACTGGGAGTTTCACAGCAAGGTAAATCCAATTAAATCAGCCACAGAAGACACCTCTGAAAAATTAGCCCAAGAAAAGTGCAGGGCCCTGCATCTTAATCATCATAATGGGTATTTGTGGTTCACAATATTGGAGTAGATGAATCATTTAATTTCTTTAAAACAAATCAAGCCTAGCTCCCAGCTTCTGCTCAAGAAGATCAGTAAGATATCCAGTACTGGTCTTTATTGAGGCTTCTCCAACACCTCTGTTAGATCATAAAGAACTCATAGCTATTTTATGTGACATCAAAAAATAATAATAAAAGAGGGGTCTGGCTCAGGAAAACTACAAGTGTGTCCCTGACAAGTGTCCTCCCCACTGACCATAGAATGAACCACTAAAGACACTCAGCTCCCCAAGGTCACAGTGCTTTATGCCCTGCCTTTAAGGACATTCATGCTGACACCCTCTTCTTTCTGTGAGTCTTGCCATTCCTAGAGAACTTGAGGGCCAGAGTTCAAGTCTCCTGTGTGCTCCCAAATACTTTCTTCACCCTAAAGATGAGGAGGCCATTTTCTCTCTCTGAGATAATAGAACCTTACAAAAGAAAACCAAAGTCCATATTAAACAGAGTATACTCCATATTAAAAACCGACCTCTTTACTTATAATACAAAATAATTTTGTATAAAATTGAATTCTCAAAACCAACTGCCTTAAGGGAGAAGTTCTTTTGTATATGGGAATGCAAGGGTTAAAGAGAAGGAAGGATAAAAGATATGAAGAAGGCAGCTGCTGGAAGACACAGTCATTAGGAAAGGCAACAGAGTTACCTCCCAAGTTCTTTCTAGCACCATAAATAACTGGATGTTAGTCTTTTAATGAGGCTATGACAGAGAGGTGGATAGAGAAACACGTCACATTTCTGAAATACCTGTGGCTCCTTCTTTTGTTCCGTCCCACATGGAATTGCCACACCATGAACATCTGTTCTTCCTTGTCTCTCAAATGCTTCGTGTCTATTACTGTTGTGGGGATCACTGGGATATCTCTTCTTATTTCTTATTCAACTGATTTTCAAGAGCATCCAGACTATTCTTTCTGCTTCTAATCACCAGCCTCCACCATGACCTATACTTGCCCAACTATCCATCCGTTACCAGAGTGAATTTCTTGAGCAAAAATATAGATTTCAATCAATCCTCTGTTACCAACGGAATCAAATGCCAATTTCTGAGCTCTGTGGTTAAGAATCTCTCTCTCCCTCACCACGTGTGTGTGTGTGTTCACACATGCATATACTTGATATTTGACATCTTACATCTACACACACAAGCACACACACACAGACACGCCATGCATAACCGATAGGTCATGCAGTAAAAGCTGAAGGTTAAAAGAATTTACATAAGAAAGCTTTCCAAGAAACTGACGTTACTGCGTAAAAAAAATAACAACGTGCCCAACACAAATCCAGGAAATGAGCAGTCCACCATGGTTAAGGAAACAGACTGCCATGAGCCATCAAATGTGAAACAGGTTCCTCGCAGCTCCCGAGCCTTTAGTGATCTGCATCTCAAATTCTATTTGTTTAAAATGGGCCCTGATTTCCCTGACCCATGGCACCTTCACAGCTCTGCCAGGAGCCAGATAGATGAGCCGCCTTGTGCTGGCTCAGCTGGCTAAGACAGCGTGGAGGGCTAGAAGGCAGAATGAAGCCCTCTCCAGAGCCCAAAGCTCCCAGCCTCAAAGTACATTCTCAGAAGGATGCTTTCTTTTGAATTTCTGAAAGCTGACTTTTAAAATTACTTTTAATTGCCAGAAGAATGGATTTGTGACTAAATATGTGTCTGCTTTGGCTCCCCTCACGGTCTCTGCCTCTGTCTCGCTCTACTTCTGCCCCTCAGATGTGTCTGCCTGCAGCAAATGTACCTAGAAATACGTCCCCACAGACAGAGCCTGCTTGAAACCCACACAAAGTGGCCAGGAAGGAAGAGGCAACCCGTATTGATCTCTCCTCCCCATCAACGTCCCTTGCTAGGATTCTGTTTCAACATCACATTATCGGCTGGGAAGAGCGGGGAGGCTTGCTGAGCAAAGAATTCTGAAATTAATTCAAAGACTCTTCTTTCTCTTTCTCTTTTGCAGAGTTAAGCCATAAATAAATGGAGGTTCATGTTCAAATGAAGCAGTGAACACCAGCCACCTCATTAATATTTCTGCTATAAAAATTATCAAAATTGTAAAAAAAAAAGACAAAACCACTTCCTGAGATGAGATGGAAAGAGAAGGGCAAGAATAATGCCGTCCTCTAATCAATGATAAGTTCTCTCCACCCAAAACCCGACTGCTAAAATCAAATGTATTTTGTGGAGGAAGGTGTTGCCAAGGAGGGTTGGTAAATTTCAGAACAGAAGCAGGCAGCTCACAGCACTGGAGCCAAGAGAAGTGTGTCTACTCAGTCAGTGGGATGCTTCAAGAGTGAGGACTGCATTCTTGGGGGATGGAGAATTTATCTGCCCCCTCTTTCATCTCGCCGTGCCTGAGACGAACCCCTCGCCTGCCTAGGTCGTGGATCTGGCAGATTCATCCTTTCCTCTGCCTTCTTCCCACTTCCTCCCAGAAAGCAACCAGCATCCGAAGAGGAGGGATGTGCCAGGCCCAGTGGTTCACGCATGTAATCCCAAGCACTTTGGGAGATTGAGGCAGGAGGATCACTTGAGGGCAGGAGTCTGAGACCAGCCTGGGCAAGACATCAATACTTCTCTCTTTATAAAAATTAGATAGGTAGGTAGATAGGTGAAGGGGGGGGAGAGAGAGAGAGAGAAAATGAGGAGGGAAGTAACAGGTATAGTGGCTCACCCTGTAATCCCAACACTTTGGGAGGCTGAGGCTGGAGGATCACTTCAGACCAGGAATTTGAGACCAATCTGGGTAACATAAAGAGACTCCTATCTCTACAAAAAATAAAAAATAAATAAAGCTGGGTGTGGTGGTGCATATTTGTAATGCCAGCACTTTGGGGGGCTGAGGCAGGAGTTCAAGACCAGCCTGAGCAACATAGTGAGACCTCATCTCTACAAAGCATCAAAAAAAATTAGCCGGGCATGGTGATCCCAGCTACTCAGGAGGCTGAGGCAGGAGGATTGTTTGAGCCCAGGAGTTCAGGGCTAGAGTGAGCTATGATCATACCGCTATACTCCAGATTGGGTGACAGAGTGAGACCTTGTCTCTAAAAAAATTTCAGTTCATTTCATTTAAAAAGAGGGAAAACTAACATCTACTGAGACCTATGCTGTAATGCAAGGCACTGGTCCAGGGTCCTTCTTGATTATCTCAGTCTGTCCCATTTTCATAATAACTCTGGGAGATGGTAGTATTGACCAGTGGTACTTTAATCCATCAAGATTTAATCCATCATAACTCAGAGGGTGAGGGACAGGCTAGGATTTGAATACACATCTTAGACTGGGTTTCCTGAGGCAAGCACTTGGGAACAGGTGGTTTTATTGGGAAAGTAATTCTAAGAAGCAGGTGGGAAGAGAGAGGGGAGAGACTGTGGAAGGGATGGTGGAGATGGCCTTTAAAGCAAGATCGGTTCATGGATATTAGCGCTGTGGGCAACAGGGTCTCAAGTCAGCTGGGGATCTCTCTGGCCCCATGTGGACCACACTGAGAACTGGGAGATCAGGGAATATCTCCATGAACCCCATGAGTTGGCAGCTGCCACCAGCAGTGTCACTTTGCCTGCATGGACTAGAACAGACTCTGGGAGCACAGGAGAAATTCTTCGTATGCTGGAAAACACCAGCATACCAGGAGCTGCCTGAACAGACACTGGCACACTCAGGAGGGACCATGCTGTGGGTAGGGCATCCATGTCACCTGCCACACCAGCTCTGTCTCCAGTGCCCACACAGGGGCCACCCTGAGCTCCTCCTCCGAGGTCCCAGTGCCAGTGACCACATGCCAGGGCTCTTCTTGCTTCTCTCCGACTGCATCAGTCACCTTCCAAGACCATCACTTACCCAACTCAAGCTGTTGGAAGGTCAGAATGTCAAACTCTGTAGAAGGAAGGGGCCCTCAGAGAGGCACCCCACACCAACAACTTCAGCATCACCTGGGAACTTGTTGGAAATGCAGATTCCCAGGCCCACCTGAATCAAAGTACTGGGCATGGGCCCTGAAATCTGGGTTTTAACAAGCTCTTCAGGTGATTCTGATGCACAGGAAGCTTGAGAGCCACTGAGAGGGAGGGTCTTAGGTGTCCCTCAGGAATTTGCATTCCAAGATAGCAACTTAACTTTTTTGAAGATTTATTTATTTTTTGAGTCAGAGTCTCACTCTGTCACCCAGGCTGGAGTGCAGTGGCACACTCACAGCCACCATAGCTTCTACCTGCTGGGCTCAGGTGATCTTCCGCCTCAGTCTTTTAAGTAGCTGGACACACAGGCATACGCCAACACCTGGTTAATTCTTTTTTCTTTTATTATTGTAGAGATGAGGTCTCATGCAGCTGCCCAGGCTGGTCTCCAACCCCTGGGTTCAGGCCATCCTCTCGCCTCAGCCTCCCAAAGTGCTGGGATTACAGGCGCGAGCCACTGCACCAGGTCTGAAGATTTAATTTTTGTAATAGAAAGAGAAAGGAAAAAAAAGTATGGAAGGGGGAAAAAAGCCATTAGAGATCTGACCCTTAAAGAAAAATCATGTATTTGACTTATTTTTCTAGAAGAGTTTCTTAACCTGGGAGACCACAAACCTCCCTGCCACGTGGTGTTTTTGAATGGAATAAAGAGGATCCATGAATTTATATGGGGGAAAATGACATCTTTATTTTCACTAAACTCTACTGAAATGTAACATTTTGTTCAATTATGAATGTAAGTTGATAAACCAGAGTAGTAGTGTCAGTTCCTATGACTTTGTCACTAATAAAATCACAGATACGTGCAGACTGCATTCGAGTTGCTGCAAGTATTAAAATATTACTTACACTTATCACAACTTCAATCTTATTTAGTATATTAATTTTAAAAGTACAGGTATAAGTAAGACAAAAAGGAAATGGAGAAGAGAGAGGAGGGGAGGGGAGAGGGGAGGGAAGGGAAGGAGAAGGGAGGAGAATGGAGTGGAGGGGAGGGGAGGGGAAAGGACAGTCCAGAGCACAAGGAAAGGAAATAGCATGTACTCACACCAAATTGTCTCTTTAAGTGAGTCAGAGAAGAAAGCAAATGAGGAAACAAAGCGGGAGGGGCAGAGAAAGAAGAAAGACTCAGCTTAAAGAATAGGCTCAAAGATCATCACATTCCTATGCAAATAAGTATTGAACCTGGAAGCAACCATCTCAGTCAACAGTGGCATATTAAGTGCCTGCTCTGTTCCAGGCAGGATGCTCAGTACCAGGTAGAAACTGGCAAAACATAGCTTCTTTCTCAAATTCACTTTATGCATAAGGAATATTTTCATCAAGCCAATATGGATCTACCGTCTACACACATTACTGATCGTTGTTTATATAGAGAGAGAAGATCTGGGGTATCTTTCAGGATTAGGTATACAAGTGGACATTGTACAGGTAAAGCTTGGGCTTCCCTTGGGTCCCTACTTTGCCTGGTTTGAGATCAGGTACCCTTATTAATTTTATGTGCCTCTCCCCCCAGCTCCGGCAGTTTCCGGCTATTGCCAATCCCTTTCTTATAGTGCTATGATAAATGTTCAGGGTCCACTTATGAGTGAAAGCATACTACTAATCATTGCTAATTAAAGATGGGGTCCCAAGGTTCAAAAAGTATACAATTGGTCAAAGTATAAGACAACTCAAAATTATGGAGGGGCACAGGATGAGCCAGGGCAACATATACCAAGTTCTTAATGGGCAACAGAGAAGAGGTGTGACAGGGCTGGGGGTTGGAGGGGGAGAGGATGTCCTTGAGAGCTGGAGAGACTCAGAAGCATCCTAGAACCACTTAACCTAGGGGGCAGCAGGACCTCCCATTTGGGAAAAGGTGATTAGACCAGGCTGCTTAAACCAAAAGGATAACACATAGGAACAGTAGCTGGTAGCGCTTGCTTAGAAGGTTAACCCAGAGCCGAGTTTTATAGGCTTCCAAGTGCCAGGCTAAATCTAAAGTTCTGTTGGTCACAAAGACTATTTTAGAATTTGTAAGCAATAAGTGCTTCTTTTTACACCAGGGTGTCATCAACACAGAATCAAAAGAGGATAAAGATGTTCTCAATCCCCATGCGTGGTAAATACTTAACGTATATTTTAAAAAATACTTCCATCGGTAGTGATCATCCATCTTATAGTCTTTATTTTTTTCTCCCACATTATCTGATTATCTGAAGGAAAAAAATAGGCGTCAGAATGGTTACCATCTAGACCCAAGCTCTCCTCCTGTCAGTTACAAGCCTGGGGCGCCCTCTAGAGGATTAATGAAATATGTGGGTTTAGGACAGTACGTTTTTAATTTGGGTCACACAGAGGAATCGCCTGGGAAGTTTTAAAAACTCCTGCTGCTGGACTCACACGCACAGACTGAAACTTAGGCTGCAGTGTGGCCTGAGCATCAGAGGTTTTTTAAAGGTTGTCTACCTTAGAAATAATTCTTGATATCGAGTAGTATTTTGTTGTCCAATTTTGTTGCTTTTATTTCAGTTGTTTTGGCTGTTCTAGGTCTCTTGTATTTCCATATGATTTCAGAATAAACTTGTAAATTTTTTGCCCACGAATGCTCCCGGCACCTTTACGACACATAAGTACATCAGCTACTCAGATGGATCCTTACTTACCTTTCTTCCCTCTTCAGTCACCTCCCAAACAAACCACCCTTATAGAAATTCCTGACTTGGGATCTGCTTGCAAGGGAAATTGCAAGCTAAAATAAAAAGGCAGTTTAAAAAAAAAAGTGTCCTTTATTAGTCAAAAAAGAAAAAAAAAGACTCATCTTGTTTTTGTGTTTAGGTTTTATTTTCAAAATAACTTGCTATGTGCCAGGATAGATGGCAACATCTTAAAGGCTGAGGTGCCTGCTGGTGCCAAACTGAAGAGAGGAGGGCAAAGCAGCGTTCCTTCCTAAAGAAGTGGTTTAGAGACCCACTAAGGTCCATCCATATTGTGCCCTCTAGAAAAGGGCACAGCAAATGTTCAAGCACTCCTGCACATTTCTGAGTACATTACTGAGAGTTCCCCTTATCCCCTATCCACTCCCAGTAAGTAGCTTTAGGGGATTCTTGACTTCCCTACAGACTACGCTCAATCAGCTGAAAGATGCAGATCCCCATTTACTCCCGTTTCTGACTGGATATGTCTGAATAATACAGCATCAACGTAATCATAAACCTTGTTATTTGTATAACTTTTATATCAACGTAACCATGAGTTTTGTGATTTGTATAGGATTTTTGTCTTAGGCCTTTTCAACTCCCTTTACTCTATGGCAAGTTTGATTAATGCTTCTGCCAGGCCCTACTGATAAAAACTATGAGATACCTCTGATACCTGGCACCAGGAAGTCTGGACTGAAAAATGTCACTATCGATAAATGTGGCTGAAACTCAAGTTCTATACAATGCTCTGCTGGTCACATGGCCAATGTATAGGTACTAACAACTCTGAACTTATAAAAATGAACTGTAAAAACCTAGATGGTGAGCAGAACCATTTCAGAAATACCTCAATGCCATCTCTGCTCCCTGAATTCGGACTCAGAAATAAACTTCTTTCTACCAGTTCCCTGCCCCTTTGACTTATTGGTATCAAAGGGAGTAGCCAAGCGTTACTTGAACCATAACAGAAGGAAAACTTCTTATCCACCCAGGAAGACAGGGAGAGATGAAAGAAGACACAAGAGCCAAAGGAAGATGGGGGAAAAGAGCTACCAAGGTGGAAGGCAACTGGGAACATGTGAGGGGACAGCAGGCAAAGAAGAGTGCTGGTGATTTCCAGTCTGCTGGTTCGATCACTGTTCTGCTCTAAACTCCCCTGAAATGCCCCATAAAGCACATGGTACTCCTCAATGCTTTGGGCTGGTGGGCTTCAGGTAAAATTCAAAGGAAACCTTGAATTTCATGTACCCTGGGGCACAGCAGAGACTAGAAGTCTGGGAATCCTGGAGATTGAGAATGAGGCAGGCGTAGTTAGCACTTCACATAGTTTAGTTGTAGTTAGGCAAGTTTTCTTAGGCAGATGTAATTTAGATAACTGAGGAAGGGTAGTTAAACACTCAGGCATCTTATCAGTATACAACCTTTATCTGACTGACCAGGCATATCAGACCTGACCACCTTGTGGGTTAGAATGTGGAACTACAAGTGCAGTAAATCACAGAAACAATCGGGAATTGCCTAAAACACAGAAACATGATGTTCTAAGAAAAGCTCACATCCAGCTAGGCAGCAACTTTCATTGTCTAGAAGGTCCTTATGACCTTAAAAAATTGAGAGATAGTGATCAAAACTCATGATTGGAGACCTACAGCTCCCCACAATTAGCTTATGGAATAGTCTGCTTAACAATTGTTATAAACTTATATAAAGCTTCTTGTTAAAGGGAAACATGTGGCCTTTTCTTTAAGGCACCCATGTTTTTTTCTTGAATGTGTTTTCCTCTCTATAATAAACTATACTTGACTCGCTCTGCGACTTGCTCTGAAACTCTTTTGTATGGCAAAGTCAAGAACCTATGGAACAACTACACCCTTTGCCAGCAACATCAAGAAGACCCATGGGCATAAGCCTCCAGAAAGTCAAGGACAGTCCTTCAGGTTGGGTCTTGAGCATGGACCAGTTACAACACTGATGGTCAAGCTGGTTTACCTGAACCCGCCAAAGGCAGGATGGGAGAGACCATGAGGAATGAGCTACACCATGGCATCATACTTTCTCCTCCCGTACATGTAAGATCCATATAAGATCCCTCTTCTGCAAATGAAGAAATAGCTGCTGCCTTTTCCCATCTGGCAGTGAGTGGGAGGAGAGTGAATGTGAGTCAGCCGGAGCCAGGCTGGGGATATTAAATCAGCACAAGGCACAGGGATTCCCTTGAGGAAGACAGAGAAATGAAACTCTGGAGGAAGAAATAGTGAGCCCAAGACAGCACAGCAAAAGGGACTCACATACAGAATGAGAAGCAAAGAAGATATGTCAGAAAAAGGGATCTTCTCCAGAACTGAATCTCAATGCAGTGATATAATTATATTTCTAATTTCATAGCAACCACAAGATAGAAGGGACTAGTTATATTCAAGGGCAGTAATATCAATATGTAAGGGAAATATATACACGTTTGAAAACATTGCCAATGAGCCTGGATGATTAGGAACAGAGATCTCACAATATGTAGCCTACAATAATCATCATAGTATTCCAGGTGGTTGGGCAATAGGTTTTGGGGAGGATGTGATTTCTCAGAACAGATTTCCCATGGAACAAACTGCATGACTATATCATATACTTTTTCATGATCTTAGGAAATTGATATCTCTATGTATAAGATAGCTCTGGGATTATGACATATTATTGCACAGTGAACTATTCTGCAAACGGTGAGAGAAATCGCATTTGTGGACACTCTAGGGTGTACGATTGGCAAAAAGTCAAGATCAAGCCTCACAGTAGCTGGAAGGTCACACTAAGGAATTTTCTCTTCATGTAGAGACAACCAGAGCAATGGAAGGGCTTGCTTTGGGGTAAATTGGCCCTCATTTATAGCTGGGAATCCAGAGATGCTCTCCAGTCCAGAAAGAGCTCTCGCTGGTGTAGGTGATGCCAATCAACAGGTGCTTGGCTCCTCTCTGCAGCTTTGGGACCATACTCTATTTTGTGTTTCTTCTCTCCCTCCCTAGATCTGATCACAAATTCTTCCTAGGTTTTGTTAAGACAGGCCGGGTGCAATGGCTCATACCTGTAATCCCAGCACTTTGGAAGGCCAAGGTGGGAGAATTGCTTGAGCCCAGGATTTCAAGACAGATTGGACAACATAGAGAGACTTCATCTCTACTACAAAAAAAAAAAGTCTTAGAGAGGGTCTTCCTCTCTCTATTATCTCCTTTCTCACCATCAGCTCTGGACCCATTAAACTGATGTAAGTCACTTGTGTGTGCTGCAGAACTCAAATTTAAACCATGTCGGGAGTGTGCAATGCGTGTTCGTGGCGGCATCTCCTGGTGAAAGATGGTATTGAATTGTATGTTCTCTAAAACTCATTCTCAAGCTTTTCTTGCTTGTAGAAGCTCTTTACACAGTTAAAAGTTATTGAAGACCCCATAGAACTTTTGTGCATGTGAGTCATATCTACTGATACTTATAGTATTATAAATCGAAACTGAGAAAATGTTACTACTTACTTACATATTAAATAATAATAAATCCATTAACATTAAATGGATTCGTATGTTTTTGTGAAAAGTAGCATTGTTTTCCAAGCAATAAAGTGAGTGAGAAATATTGCATTGTTTAAAATTTGTGCATATCTATAATATAGGGCTTAATAAAGGATATCTGGATTCTCATATTTATTCCTGCATCCAGTCTATTAAAGTATGTTATTTTGATTGAATAATAAGGGACCCCCCCCAAAAAAAAACAGAATTGTGTTTTGGAGACGGTCCCTTTAGTACAGGCTTCCCTCACTAGATAAGTGTTCAAGGAACCCATTGTCATCAGTGTACCTGTTAGTGCTGTTAAAGGCTGCTCTCAGCATCAGTAAAATTTTTTGGAGATTCTTTCAACACGTTTGCCCATTTCATGATGAGTGATTTGTGAGCATATCTGCCCATACTGAGCTGAGTATTCAGCAGTTTTTGACCAAAACAAGCATAATCCTCTGCCCCACCATCCCTATTCACCCGATCTCGTCAATGAGACTTTTGTTTGTTTGTTTGTTTCCCTGGGTGAAAAAAGTCCTCAAAGGGAAATGTTTGCTAATGTGGAAGAGGTGAAATAAAAGATGGCAGAAACACTAAAAGACATCAAAATTGACAAGTTCAAAAGCTGTTTTGAGCAGTGGAAAAAGTGTCCCAATAAGGGTATTGCATCAAACAGAGAGTACTTTGAAGGTGACTGACGTTTAAACTTGTAAGAATAGGCTGGGCTAGGTGGCACAGCCTGTAATCCCGTGCCTGTGGGAGGCTGAGGTGAGTGGATTGCCTGAGCCCGCGGGTTTGAGACCCGCCTGGGCAGCGAGACCTCATCTCTACAATAAATCAAAAAATCAGCCGGGCATGGTAGCTCATGCCTGTAATTCCGTCTACACGGAAGGATAGCCAGAGCCCAGTAGGTGAGGCTGCGTTGGCTAGAAGCGGCCACTGCACTCCAGTCTGGGCAACCGAGTGAGACTCCAACTCAAAAAAAAGAATAAAAATAAAAAATAAAAAAAAATAAACTTGTAGAATAAATACACATTTTTAAATAAATAAATTCCAGGTTTTTGGGTCCCCCCTCAAATATGAAGAAATCTACAAATATATAACCTTTTCATATAATTGTGGATACAAAATCAAAACTTGACAAGTGATAGTTTCCTGAGGTTTTTTTGCACTGTGAAATCTGTATGTCAGTGAACTTTCCCTTTTTTGTTACATTAAAACTCACGGATACACAAATGTGTGAAGCATTCCATATTTTTAGAAGAGAATGAGTTCAAATGTCACTTCTCACCCCAACCACCACCTAAAAAAAAAAACCCACTGGTGTCTCTTCCACTTTGAAAAGAGCTTTCAGCGTGCAAGTTTCCTCAACATAAATGGGTTATGACTTAAAAGATCAGGTAAGCAAAGCTGAATTCTAATCAGATGACAAATTTCAGGAGTTACTAAATAAATTTTAGCAAGAAGGTATTTGAAAAAGAAAGAAAGAAAGAAAGAAAGAGTTTTACCAACACAGAATTTTACTTCTCCACCATTTGGAAAATATTGACTACTGAGTTATGTAGACCTCCCCAGGTGTTCACATTTATATTACATTACACAGAATATGTGTGAGTGTGGACCTCATTGCTGAATATCACTACAGTCACCTAAGTACTCCCCTTGGGAAGCTATACTCTGATACCACCACCTAGTACACCTGTCAAAGCAATTTTGGAACTCTTTCTCTGGAATGACCATCAGAGCTATTGTTGTATTACCTTGATGTCCTAAATGTCATCAAAATGTCTTCCTTTCAATATTGTCTTCTTCTTTGGGAAAAGAAAAAAGTCACCGGGGCCAGATCAGGTGAGTAGGAAGAATGTTCCAATACAGTTATTTGCTTACTGGTCAAAAACTCCCTCACAGATGGTATTGTGTGAGCTGATGCATTATTGTGATGCAAGAGCTCCTTCGGGACCATTTTTGTACACACCTTTCTTAGGCCAAGATTTTCAGTTAACATTTTTCTGTTTCTCTGTCAATGTTTATTTGGTCTGCTAGGCTTCTCACAGTCAGCCAATGACTTTGATGCATAATTTGACAAATTTTTGCAATGTTTTTATCAGTTCTGCTCGTTACTGGCTCTCCTGACCTCTCTTCATCAGTGATGCTTTCTCTCCTCTCAAAAAAACGTTTAATCCATTTGTATATAGCCATTTTCTTCATGGCATTATCCCCATAAATTTGGACTGACATGTCCCTGATTTCACTTCCACTGTTGCCAGGTTTAACAAGAAATTTAATGTTTGTTTATTGCTCTAATTCAAGCTCTGACATTTTTGCAATGGCACACAAAAATATACAAAAATTATGAACAACACTCAGCAAGACACCGCCACACATTGACATGAACACAGCTGTGAGACATTGATATAACAAGGTTATAAAACCTTACCAACTTGTTTGTATAGTGCTGCCAATGTAAACACATGGTGGCAAGTATGTGAACTTAATTGCCAGAATATAGATAGATAGATAGATAGATAGATAGATAGGAATATAGCAATTTTACCACTAAGTGCATCAGAAAGGTACTTAAGTTGAGAAAATGTCAAGTCAGTGTGGTGAACACAAGTCCCCAAAATTTTTGCTTGAAAGCAAAAAAAGATTCATCTTGGTCATTTTTTAGACAACACCCATATCCAAAATTGAAGACCCTTACTTTATATGTCAGTAGTTATTTCAAGTAAAAATATTTTTCCATGAAAAATTGACCAGTTTTCTGTTTACAACTAAAACAACCTCGCAAGGGTTTCCCTCTGGACAAACATTGCACTTTGAGAACTAGCAGAAGTGCTCTCACCCACTTCCCATTTCATCAGACAGAAAATTATAAAGACATGTACTTAAGGGTCAATACTTGATAAAATTAATAGCATCTACTACTTCTTCAAGGACATTTGTCAGTGAAACTGACATTACTTAAACCTGGTCAGGACATTTTAATGACAACCTCTCCATACTCTTGATTTTTGTCATATCCATTAGAGTTTGGTGTAAGAACAGAACCCACTCTGCATATTTTATGTAGGAAGAAATTTAATACAGATGTTCACAAAGTCATTGCCTAAAAGAGCCAAGTCTAGGCTGAGCTTCTGAGATCATTGACTACCAAAACATTGTGAAACTGACCCACCAGGGGAACTACCTCCAGGAGATCACCCCTGGCGATCTCCCCAAAACTAGAAGTCACTGGTATCTATACAAAAGGAGATCCCCCCACAAAACCCAGAATTTATTTATTTTTAAAAATCATGAATTTATTCTTACATATTTAAACTTCAATCATCTTCAAAGTACTCTCCACTTGATGCAATACACCTATCAAGGCACTGTTTTCCACTGCTCAAAACTATTTTTGAACTCCTCAATTCTGATACCTTTTCAGGCTTCTGCTGTTTTTTGCTTCACTCTTCCACGTCAGCAAAACATTTCCCTATGAGGACTTTTTAATCCAGTGAAACAAATGAACAAAAAGTTGCTCAGGGAGAGATCAGGTGAATAGGAAGCATGGGGCATGGCAGTCACGCTGTTTTTGTTCAAAAACTGAACACTCAGCACTATGTGGGTAGGTGTGTTGTCATGGTGGAAAAACCAGTCACTTGTTTGCCACAACTTGGGACTTTCTTCCACAACAGAGTCTCTCACAACAATGCTAGCTGGTACACTGATGCTGATGAACCCACTTACCTGGCAGATGAAGCCTATACTACAAGGGACCTGCCCTCCGAAAGATAATTCGGGGATCTTTGGGTTCCCCCTCATACTGCTGGGAAACCAGGGAAAGTCTACTGGAAAGAGGCCTCAGAAGCTCCTTGCTTGTAACAGAGACAGCCAAAATGTGTACAGGAAGATGGCCTTCACCTCACTCCTATGAGTCAAACATCATGTGAGTCGATCTAATTGGCAGAGTCTAGGTTGCATCCAAAACTCCAACAGCAATTCTGAAAAATATAGCATTTGGTTTTCTATCATCTCAAACTTAGAAGGAAGGTGAAATGAAGATTGTGCTAGATGGACTCAACAGAAATTTGCTCACAAAAATCAGTGGTAACATATGGTAAATTATTTAAAATTTTTTCTCAAAATGATGGAAAATCCTCCTAAATAATATATATAAAGAGAGATTTCCCTGTTACAATTTAAACCTTTGGTTTTGAGCATACCATGCCAACTGCATGCTGTAAATCCAGACAGAATTGCAAGGAATATGAGGGGATGGCAGGTGCATCATACTCAGGGAGAACCTGATTTGCCCCACCGAAGATCTTTCTCTGGACATTCCTGGAAGGGAATAATAGAGATACTACAATCATGTTCTAAGATCTCTGTTAAAACCCCTCCATCTAACCTACTTAACAGTGCTTCTTTTAAATCAGTAATTCTTAAAACTTGCTGTTGTATTTTAAAATGTGTGTTAAAACATGTAAAATCCTGGGCTCTACAAATCAAATATTTGATTTCATATGTCTAAGATTGAGATGTTGATTCAGTATACAGTAAGTCCCCTACATAAGAATGAGTTCCATTCCAAGAGTGTGTTCATAAGTCCAATTTGCTCGTAAGTTCAACAAAGTTGTCCTATGTCCCCAACTAACACCATCAGCTATACAGTACCAGCTATATTACTACTGCTTTTATGCTTGCTTCTGGACATCCTAGACTTGAAATAAAGAGATTGTACAACTGTAACCTATTCAGTAAAGCATAACCACTTGCAGAGGATGCAGGCATGAGACAATATACGTCAGACACATCAACTAACTTACATAATTGGACATGCCAAAACATGTTCACATTTTTTAAAGTTCACAACTTGAAGGTACATATGTAGTGGACTTACTGTACCTCAGATAGACTCTAGAAATTTTAAAAATTGTATTGTTTTGGACATCCCCCTTGGGTCCCCTCCCACTGTGGGAGCTTTTGTGTCCTCTCAATAAATCCTACTTTCTCACTTTTCAGCCATCCGTGTCCCTCATTCCTCCTGGGCATGAGACAAGAATTCTGACCTGAAGAGCTGCAGAAGATCAACAGAAAAAAAAATTATCATTTTAAAAGCAGTTTTCTTTTTATTCATTTATTTAACAATTTACCTCAGGAGATTCTGATGCAGCTGGTGCACTGATCACAGTATGAGAGACATTGTTTTACACCATCAGGTCCTGATCCTGCCAATTCAGACGTCCTAGAAGACATTTTCTTAAGGTGAAAGGAAGTCTGCTTTCACTTCGTGACCTGTTAACTGTACCTTGGGCAGAGTGTCACAGTGAAGCTGAGTGATCGTAGTTTCTACCATTACTCTAAAGTTAAGGAATTCATTTCTCATCAAAATCTTCCTACTTTATCCTAATTTTATTACTTCTTTTTGGTTTGTTCCCTTTAATTCTTTTTGACTAGATTTTATTTAAGTGTATAAACAAGGATCTTTTTTATTGTAGATCTGTGATGCTTCCTTTATCTTACTTTGAACAATTTCATACATTTTAGGGTCTCCTTCAGGATGCATTATTTTGTGTTGTCAATCTATTTGTTGGGGTTTCAACCAACGAAACACTATTTTATAGCTATCCAGTTTATTTTTATATTAGGAAGAGTAGCTCACTGTTATTAATCTTTAAAATTTTTTCTGGGTCTTTTCACCAATGACTGCTTTTTTTCTTCCAGATAAATTGATGGAGTAAACACATATTGGCTTTTTTTATTTAAAATTGGACCAAACAGATTTCTCAGACTGTTTGCTTCTTCCTTCCCTTACTTAGAAAAACTACTTATGACATATCTAATACATCAACTTCTTTTTTTTCTTTAAGACTGTCTTCAAAAGTCATATTTTTCTCAGAAAGGACTGACTATTATACCTCTCCACCCTTTTAAATTTTGCTCTCCTTGACCATGAAATAAGGGCAATAAAAACAAACCTCAATCCTTAAAGCTTATAAAAATTCATTTTAAAACTGTATTTATCTTTTCTTTATCCTCTGAAAACAAAAGTTACCCATTATTTCTTCAGTAGAAGAATGAAAGTTAAAATGAGCTTCATAACATCATGTAGATTATGCCTTTCTCTACCCCATGTTGACGCCGCTTAAATATTCCAGTAGAGCATTGTAAATTTGCACCACCCATCACCAGAGACTTTTCAATCAATCTGTAATCCACAGATCACCCCTAAGCTAAGCAAAGCACAAAAAGAAATGGAAGTTGTCCAGATCAATCTGGGCCATTTACATTGCTATTCATATAACAAAGTAACATATGCAGATGCAGTGGATGCCCTGTGGGGTGTTTTTTTGCTTCTCAAACATGTGCTCTGCTTGTAGCATGTGAAGCCATAGCCACCCCCACCACCCTGGACAGCCATAAATGTTTGAGTTCGGCTTTACCAGTGAAGCCAAACTAGATCAGTGAGCTAATCTCTCTTGTAAAAATTTGGAACCGGAATTCACATACTACAAATCCTAGTGATGATTTTATCATGGGATATGTAAATTCCCAAACTGACATTTTCACCATCGGCTATGAACACCGAGAGTCAGAGGGGGGAAATGTCTGCAGAGAAATAATAATAAAGCAGACAGCTGATAACTAAAGATGACAGTGAAAGAAGTAAAGAGAGTGTGAATTAGTTGGCTGTTCCTGGTAGACTCTCATCTCCTGATCTCTCACACCTACCTGCAATGCTTCTTGAAAACCATGTATCAAATTAGACTTTTCACTAATCTTTCTTTTGCTGTCCACCCAAAGAAACGTGAACAATACGAATTAAAACTCAGCACAGTGGGTCCTGGAACAACATGGGTATGAACTGCATGAGTTTGCTTTTACACACATTTTCCTCTGCCACAGTCAATCCTGAGATAGCAAGACCAAGCCCTCATCTTTCTTTTTCTCCTTCAATGTGAAGATAATGAAGATGAAGACTTTTAAGCTGGTCCATTTCCTCTTAATGAATACTCCCACCCTCTGTGCTTTGCTAAATATTGTAGATCCTTCTCCTCACAACTGCTAGTCTACCTTGCTTACTAGCTTCCAGATAGTTTTTGCTGGTGTGGAATACTGGCAGATTATTGAAAGGCAGGAGGAAGTGATAAACTCCCTTCCTGATTGCAGTTTCAGTGTTGTGTTTCTGGCAATAGCAGTGACACAACATTGATGATGAAGCAGGGCAGCAGTAATGGGGTCAGCAACAAGGAGGGACCACAGGATCCAGGGTTCCTAATTAAGCAGTGACTTCCAACAGCAAGAACCATGGCTGCATTCTGGATGATTTGCTCAAAATTTTTTTCTAGTGTACTAATTTTTCCTTCAACAGATTTTAATTGGTCACGTAACTCATCTGCTTCATTGTTTTTAATTAAGATAATTGCCTTGTTGATGGATAGATTATAATTATTTTCCTAAATTCAAAAGTATAGCACTTCAAAAGTTTTGGCTGTGTGAGAGTCTAAGTCCCAAGTCTCCAAGGTGGAGACTAAGACCAGTGATTATTTCTGATTTTCTAACAACCATGAGAATCCAAGTTGCTTTGTTATCCTAACTCCAATGAAGCTTGAATTCCCACTTATTGCCCCAATTTTCCACTTTTCTACTTATTTTGTGCCCTGAAAATGTTTCTTGTGCTTTCTTGGGAAATCGTAAGTGCATTTAAAAGGACTTTTTTTCCCTAGCATTTCTTTGTATTTTGTAGTGACATTTTTAGATGAACTTTGTAGTAAAAAAAATCAAGGGTCCATCAGTTTTGGTTTAATTCTCAGATTCAAATTTTGTTGGATCAGGGAACTAAATAAATATACTCCTTTCTCCCTACATGCATATGTGAGTTCAGATTTCTTGTCTTGTGTACTTTAAAGTTAAAAAATATATTAACATACACTTCCTCTTAAACTAAGCTATAGCAAGATAACTCTTTAAAAAGAAAAGATCCAAGATGTTAGACCTTTGTTAGACCTGGAGTTGGCAAAAACATTTTCTCACTCTGTGGGCTGTCTCCCTGTTCTCTTGATGGTTTCTTTGGCTTTGCAGAAGCTTGTCAGTTTAATGAGGTCCCACTTGTCTATCTTATCTCTTATGGCCCATGTGTTTCAAGTTCCAGTTTCCATAAGGGTATGTCCTGCATTTTCTAAGGTCCTTATGATTTGAGGTTTTACATTTAGGTCTCTGATCCATTTAGAGTTAATTTTTGTGTATGGGGATAGATAGGGATCTTGTTTGAGTCTTCTGCATGTGGTCAGCCAGTTTTCTCAGCACCATTTACTGAATAGGTTCTCCTTTCCCCAGTGGTAGGTGGTGGAGGCTTTGTCAAAGATGAGTTGGTTGAAAAATTGAGGTTTTGCTTCTGGAATCTCAATTCTATACCATTGGTCTATATGCCTGTTCATGTACCAATACCAAGCTGTTTGGATCTACAAGGAACTCAAACATGCTGAAAAGAAAAAACAAACAACCCCATTACAAAGTGGGCAAAAGTTATGAACAGACACTTCTCAATGGAAGACATCCGAACAGCCAACAGACACATGAAGAAATGTTCAACCTCACTAATCATAAAGGAGATGCAAATCAAAACCACACTGAGATACCACCTAACTCCAGTCAGAATGGCAATTATCAATAACTCAAAAAATAACAGATGCTGGAGAGGATGTGGTGAAAAGGGAACACTTCTACACTGTTGGTGGGAGTGTAAACTAGTGCAACCTCTGTGGAAAGCAGTGTGGCAATTCCTAAAAGCTCTAAATATCGACCTCCCATATAACCCCACAATTCCCCTCCTGGGAATATACCCTGAAGAACTCAAATCACTCTATCAAAAAGATACCTGCACACGTATGTTTATCACAGCATTGTTCACAATAGCAAGGACCTGGAGCCAACAATGCTGTCCATCAAAAGTGGACTGGACTAAAAAAATGTGGTACATGATGGAATACTACGCAGCCAGAAAAAAGAACAAAATCATGAGTGTCGCAGCAACCTGGATGGAACTAGAGTATATAATACTGAGTGCTCTCTCACAGAAAAAAAGATCTGAGTATCACATGTTCTCACTCATATAGTAGACCTTGAACATCTATCATAATACTGTAAGAAAAGGACTGACAGTGGTGGGAAACTATGGGGGGGATAGAGAGGGAAGGGGAGTGGGGCTAACGGTAGTGAATATCTGTCTGGGGACAGAGAGACACCCCTTATCAACAAGGGTGGTTGAACAATGCATATTTGTAAACCTAACCCTTGACTGTACTCCACAATTTTAAAATAAAAAATTTTTTAAAAAGAGAAAAGAATGAGATTTTATATCATTATGAAATAATCTCCAAGCAATATTTAAAAAGTGATGCTACCACTTATGCTATTATTTACATTGAAAAGTAAGAAGGAAGGACGCGTACACACACACACACACATACACAGAGAGAGAGTAAGGGGAGAAACTTTTCTATCTGCCTAAGAAATATTTTTTTCCTTATTAACAAAATGTTAAGCATACAGTAAAATATTTTTAACCATATGCCCCTGCTGCACAGTTTATCTCTAGAACTTTTTCATTTTTGTATGACTGAAGTCCCACACCCACTGAACAACAACTCCTTATTACTCATTTTTCCCAACCCCTTGCAGCCCACCATTCTACTCTCTGCTTCTAAGAGTTTGACTATTTTAGATAACTCATATAAGGATACCCATGCAGTATTTGTCCTTCTGTAATGGACTTGTTTCACTTAGGATAACATTCTCAAGGTCTATTCATCTTGTAGCATATAACAGGATTGCTTTCTTTTCTAAGGTTGAATGAGGTAGTATTCAATCTCAGTAGTATAAATATACCACATTCATCTACTGATGTATATTTATGTTGCTTCTATTTCTTAGCTACTATGAATTATACTGCAATGGACAGAAGAGTGCAACTGTTGTTTCAAGATCCTGATTACAATACTTTGGAATAAATACCCAGAAGTAGGATTGCGAGATCATATGGTGGTCTTAGTTTCAATTTTTTGAGGAACTTTTATACTGTTTCCCATAGTAGTTGAACCATTTTACATTCCCACCAGCATTGTGCGTAGGTTCCAGTTTCTCCACATCCTTATCAGCACGGGTTATTTTCTGTTATTTGATAATGGCTAACCTAATGAGAATGAGATATTATCTCATTGTGGTTTTGAGTCACATTTCTCTGATGACTGGCGATGTTGAAATTGTTTTACATACCTGTTGGCCACTTGTGTTTCTTTTGTGAAGGAATATCTATTCAAGTCCTTTGCACATTCTTTTTTTTTTTTTTTGAGTTGGAGTCTCACTCTGTGGCCCAGACTGGTGTGCAGTGGCTGCTCCTGGCCACCGCAGCCTCGACCTGCTGGGCTCCGACGATTTCTTCCGCCTCACCCTTCCAAGTAGCCAGAATTACAGGCATGTGCTACCACGCCGAGCTGATTTTTTGATTTATTGTAGAGATGAGGTCTTGCTACCCAGGCGGGTCTCGAACCCGCGGGCTCAGGCAATCCACTCACCTCAGCCTCCCAAAGGCACGGGATTATTCTTAATTGGGATTGTTGGGGTGTAGTAGTTACTTATATATTTTGGATATTAACCTCTTGTCAGATACATGGTTTGCAAATATTTTCTCCCATTCTATAGGCTGTCTTTTCACTCCCTTGATTGTTTCCTTTGCTGTGAACATTGTAGTCTGATGGCAACCCACTTGTCTATGTTGCTTTTTTTGTCTGAGCTTTTGGTGTAATGTTTAAGAAATTCTTGCCAAGACCAAGGATATGAGGCTCTGAAAGTTTTGTAGTTTTAGGTTTGACATTATCTGTTTAATTTTGAGTTGATGTTTTTGTACAGTGTAAGTTAAGAAGTCAATTTCATTCTGTTGCATGTAAATATCTAGTTTTCCCAACACCACTTACTGGAGACTATCTTTTTCTCACTGTGTCATCTTGGCACCCTATCATCCTAATTTCTCTATTCTGTTCCTTTGGTCTATATGCCTGCCTATAGGCCATTACCATGCAGCTTTGATTTCTGTAGCCAGTAATATGATTTGAAGTCAGAAGGTCTCTAGCTTTGTTCTTCTTACTCCAGATTGTCTTGGATATTCAAGTTCTTTATCATTTCATATAAATTTTTGGATTTTTTTCTATTTTTGCAAAATAAAAGTCATTGGGATTTTGATATAAATTAAATTGAATCTGTAGATCTTTTTAAAAAGTATAAACATTTTAACACCATTAAGTTTTCCAATTCATGTCACAGGATATCTTTCCATTTATTTGTGTCTTATTTAATTTATTTCAGGTATGTTTTATAGTTTTCAGTGTACAAGTTTTTTAACACATTCATTTATTGTTAAGTATCTTATTATTTTGAATGCTGTTATAAATGTGACTGCTTTTCAAGTTTCCTATTGAGATTGTTGTAAGTGTATAAAAATGCAACTAATTATTGTATGTTGAACTTATTCTGTAAATTGGCTGAATGATTGATCTAAAAGTGTGTGTGTGTGTGTGATCCTGAGAGTTTTCTACATATAAGATCATGTCATCTTCAAACAGAGATAATGTTGCTTCTTCCTTTTTGAATTGGTTTCCTTTCATTTCTTTTTCTTTTCTAATTGTTCTGGCTAGAATTTTTAATACTATGTTAAATAGAAGTGACAACAGTAGGCCTTCTTGCCTTCTACCCGAACTTAGAGAAAAAGCTTTCAGTGTTTTACCATTCAGCATTATGTTAGCTGTGTGATTTTTATGTATGGTGTTTATTACGTCGAGGTAACTTCCTTCTATTCCTAGTTTGTTAAGAGATTTTCTCATAAAAGGATTGTGAATTGTGTCAAATGTTTTTCTACATTTATTGATATGACAATGTGATTTTTGTTCTTCATTCTATTTATGTGGTGTATCACATTGTTTGAATTGTATCTGTTTTTCATTCTAGGAGTAAATCCCAGTTGGTCGTTTTGTATAATCATTTTAATGCACTGTTGAATTTGTTTGGCTTTTGGTATGTATACTCATCAGGGATGCTGATCTGTAGTTTTATTTTGGTCTTATTTTTTTTTAATACATAGTATCTTATCTGAATTTGGTATCAGCGTAATGCTGGTCTCATAAAATGAATTTGGACGTACTCTTTCTTCTTCAATTTTTTTGGAAGAGTTTGAGAAAGACTGATGTTAATTCACCTTTAGACTTCTGGAAGAATTCTTCAGTGAAGGCATTTAGTCCCAGGCTTTTCTTTATTGGGAAGTTTATGACTATTTATTTAATCACCTTAGCAGTTATGGGTCTATTTAGATTTTTATTTTTTCATGATTCATTCTTGGCAGGTTGTATATTTCTATAAATTTATCCATTTCTTCTAAGCTGTCCAATTTGTTGGTATATAATTGTTCTTCTTTGCTTATTGAGACAGTTTTTGGCTTAAAGTCTGTTTTTTATTTTGACCTAAGTATATGTGTCCCTTCTCCCTTTTAGTAATGGTTTACATTGAATATCTTTTTCCATCTTCCATCCTTTACTTTCAGCCTATGTGTATTCTTAAATGTAAAGTGAGTCTCCTGTAGAAATCATACAGCTAGATGTTGTTGTTCTTACTATTGTTGTTTTAATTTATTCTGTGTTTTTTGACTGGGGAGTTTAATTCATTTACATTTAAGGTAACATTTATTGGTGGCTAATGCCTATAATCCCAGGACTTTGGGAGGCTGAGGTGGAAGGATTGCTTAAGCCCAGGAGTCTAAGACCAGCATAGGCAACATAGCAAGACTCTGTCTCTAATAAATAAATAAATAAATAAATAAATAAATAAATAAATTGCCTAAGTGTCATGGTGTGTGCATATAGTCCCAGCTCCTTGGGTGGCTGATCACTTGAGCCCATGTGGTTGAGACTGCAGTGAGCCATGATCATGCCACTGCACATAAGCCTGGGTGACAGAGTGAGACCCTGGTTCAAAATATTTAATTTAATTTAATTTTTAAAAGTAACTATTGATGGGCAAAACTTACTATTGCCATTTTGTTAATATTTTCTGTCATAACTTTTTGTCAATCTTTTTCTTTCTTGCAGCCTTCCTTTGGGTTTTGTTGATTTTTTTGTGTGTAGGAACATGCTTTAATTCTTGATTCAATTTTTTATGCATTTACTATAAGTATTTTGGGGGAGATTATCATAGGTCTTACATAAAACATCCCATAGTTATTACAGCCTATTTTAATATGACAACAACTTAATTTCAATCAAAAACTACCCTTTTGCTTCCACACACAATTTATGTTATTGATATCACAAATTATGTCTTTTTATAGTAAGTATCCATTAACATACTTTTGTGGTTGTAGGTATTTTTTATACTTTTTCCTTTTAAGTCCTGTACCAGAATGAAAAGCAATTTATGCACCATCATTACAATATTACAGTATTCTGTGTCTGTCTGTATACACATCTTTGCCAACAATCTTTATACTTTTATATGCATTGATGTTTCTTCCTAGCATCCTTTCACCTCAACTTGAAGGGCATCCTTTAGTATTTCTTACAAGGAGTTCTAATGATGATGAACTCCTTCAGGTTTTGTTTATATGGGCACGTTTTTCTTTCTTCTTTATTTTTGCAGGACAGTTTTGTTCAATGCTATTCTTGATTGGCAGGTTTTGTTTTGTTTTGTTTTTAGCACTTTGACTATATTCTTCCAATTTCTATCTGGAAATAAAAGAACAATCCCCCAACCAACTCATCTTCAACAAAACCATCAATAACAAACATCAGGGAAAAGAAACCATATTTAGCAAATGGTGCTGAGAAAGCTAGCTAGCCACATGCAGAAGAATGAAACTGGACTCCTTAACCCATCACCATATACAAAAATCAACTCAAAATGGATCAAGGACTTGAGTGTAAAACCTTAAATTATAAGAATCTTAGAAGAAAATGTAGAAATCCCATATAGTTCTACAGAAGCATTTTTGTATGTGATATGTTGCTTTTATCTTGCTGATTTCAAATTTCTCTTTTTTTTCCTTTGTTTTTTGACAATTTGATTGTATCTTATCATGGTATATTTTGGGTTCACCCAAGAAGTTTCTTAAATTTGGATGCCTGTTTTCTTCCCTGGATGTGGGACATTTTTGCTATTATTTTTTTCAGATAATTTTTATTCTTCTTTCTCTCTTCCTTCATCTTCTGAAACTCTCTATTTAATGGTATCCTATAAATCCCTCAAGCTTTTTTCACACTTTGTATTTTTTTTTCTTTCTGCTCCTCTGACTTGATAATTTCAAATAATATGTCTTTGAGTCCACTGATTCCTCTGCTTAATCAAGTTAGCTGTCAACTCTCTCTAATAAAATTTTCAATTCAGCTATTGTGTTCTTCAGCGCCAATATTTATGCTTGGTTCTTTTTAAAATTTTCTACCTCTTTGGTGATATTTTTATTCTGTTAATTCACTGTTTTCTTGAACTTATTGAGCATCTTTATGTCAGTTATTTTGAATTCTTTGTCAGGCAATTTATAAATCTCCATTCATGTAGGGTAAATTTTTGAAAATTTATTTTGGCCCCTTATTGGGCTATATTTCCTTGTTTCTTTATGTGCTCTGTACCTTTGTGTTGGAATCCACACATTTGAAAAACAACTAACTTTCCCAGGCTTTGTACAAGGAAAGACATTCACCAATCAGGCTGGCCCAGAAATGCTGGGGTCTCTCAAACCTTTTATGTGGGTACACGTTCTCTGTACTTGTGTATGCAAATTCCAAGTTAGAAAAACTTGCTAATATCTTTTTTTTTTGAGACTAATTCTCTCTTACTCTACTTGGTGTCTATCTGTGGTCCTGCAGATTTTCTGGAGCTGCTATAAAACATCAAGTTCATTTGTTCTCAGCATTCCCCAAGCTTCTGGAGTACACCAAATTCTGTCAGTTTCTAGGTCAGGTGAGACAGAAACTAGTCCTTTGAACAGTCCCGCCAAAAGCCAAACATTGGATGCAGACTCTACTCTTTAACTCCCATGAGAGAGGCCACAAAGCTGTATCAGCCTCTTTTTGCTATATTGTTCATCTACTAGTGCAGCAGCAAGCTGCCCAACTCTCCTCTGTTCTCATCTAGATTATGTTGGGTCTCATTAGTGCTCCAAGGCAGTCAAGATAGAAACGAATTTCTCAGGTAACCATCCTTCCCCCCAAAAAAGCTGGAATGTTGAATGCATTCTATAGCATTTTCCTTCTTCAGGGAGAATCAGGGAGTTGGAAATTACCTCCTATTTGCTCCTTCCTGAGATAGGGAAAGAACTATGGTGAGTGAGCATGTAATAGTCCAAACCGTTACCTTTGTTCTCAGAATCCCCAGTCTAGTACCTTTTTCTGTCAGTGCTTAGATTCAAGCAAGCAGAAAACAGGCTCTCAGGTAGCCCACCAAAAAGTCAGAATATTGGATGTGCACTTCAGTCTTCTCTCTTCTTCCTCAGGGAGAAGCAGGGAACTGAGTTTCCTTCTGTATGCCACATTGTGCTGGGGTAAGAAACTTTGGCAAGTGAGTGCCATGAATTTTCTTACTGGCTTCAATGTGGCCAGTCTCCCACTTGCCTGAAGTACAGGTGCCTCTTAACTGTTTTCTATATTTCTCATAAAGGGAATAAGTCCAGGTATGGTTCTTGAGTCAATGTCTCGGTAGAGAGGGTCTTCCCATTCCACCATCCTGCTAATTTCAGCAAGTTAATTATTTACTATTGCCTTAGTATTTTATTATTGACTCATCATAAACAGCCAACCAACCCAGAGAGGAATTACTTATTATTTATCTATACTAATACATTAATTTGATTTTGTTGTATTATATTGGTTATTTAAATTTATTCTAAATTAAAATTAACTTACTGTTGTTATAAATAACTCCTACTTACAGCAAAAATAGTGGATTTTTTTGTTTCACAGTGATATGAAGACTATCAAAAATATGTTCAATTGATAAATTATTCCAAACAAAAGAAAACTTAAGTAAGTAAAGTACAGGTTGTGTAATATATGACAAAACACATGTGAGTAAAATTTAGAAAACAGATTTGTCATTTGTAAGTTAAAGAATGTTTTCTTGTTTTGCAAACCTTCAAAAGTAAGTCTTGATTGTTTGTTGTAGAAGATGAGGATATTAGTCCCATTGTACTCTACTTCATCTTCTTCCTTCTTCGACCTTTCAGATTCTACTAGCTATAGATTTGCACTATCGAGATTGAGAATATTTACATTCTGGTTCTGACTCCATTAATTTTCATACTTTATTCTAAAAGTGTAAGACTATAAGCATCTATATTATTACAACTGCTTTTCTTTCATCACAAGCTATATATTGTACCATTTTTCCCTCCTTTTTCTCAACTCTTATAAGTAGAGAAAAACACAACTGTCAAGGCTTAATGGGATTCCCTTATTAAATTCTACTATTTTTTTGAGTTGGAGTCTCACTCTGTCACCCAGGCTGGAGGGCAGTGGCATGCCTCATGGCCACCGCAGCCACAACCTGCTGGGCTCTGGTGATCCTTCCACCTCAGCCTTCCAAGTGGCCGGAACTACAGGTGTGCGCTACCACGCCCAGCCATAGAGATGAGGTCTCACCACATTACCCAGGCTAGTCTTGAACCCGCAGTCTCAGGTAATCCACTAGCCTCGGCCTCCCAGAGTACTGGGATTACAGGCTGAGCCACTAAGCCCGGCCTTTACTATTTTTTTAATTAAAAATCATGACACAAGCCGGGCTCGGTGGCTCAGCCTGTAATCCCGCCTGC
>NW_007218524.1:77195-93798 GCF_000164805.1 Carlito syrichta | reverse complement strand
CGGCCACTGCACTCCAGTCTGAGCGACCGAGTGAGACTCCAACTCAAAAAAAAAAAAATCATGACAAAATTTACATCCTCCATACTTGGATCATAATGGTTTTATGTAGTTGTTTATATTATTCTCCTAAAGTTTCTCAATGCTATTCCATTATTAAATTCTTCACACATTCATGTAAAAAGTATTTATTGGGTATATACCAAGAATCAAACAAAAACAAAATCAAAGATTACTGACTGCAAGGAGCTCACATTTTATAGGAGAAGAAAATAATCAATAATTGACTAAATAAGTTAATATCTAATGTTAGTAGAACATAAAAAGGAAGATTGGGAAAGATGAGGTCTGAAAAAATTGCAACATCTAATATAATTATTAGGATCAGCCTTACTTAGAAAATGACATCTGAGCAACAACCTAAAGGAGATATGAGAGTTAAAAACATGTATAGCTAGAGAAAATGCATTCAAGGCAAGAGGAATAGTTGATACTTAAGTCATCAGGTGAGAGTGTGTCTACTGGTTTTTGAGGAGTAGTAAAGAGGCCGGTGTGGTTGTAGCTGAGTGACTGAGAGGGAGAGAAGTAGGAAATAGGCCAAATCATGTAGGACCTTGTAGGCTATTATAAGACATTTGGCTTTTGTTTTGAATGAAATAGGGAGCTACCTGGTGGGTTGTGAACAGAGGATAGCAAAGTTGTGACTGAAACAATGAGAATGGACTGTAAGAGGGGACAAGAGTAAAAGCATATCTGTTAGAAAGCCACTCGGGTGATTCAGGTGAGAGATGATGGTAACTCAGACCAGAGTGGAAAGAGTGGAGGCGATGAGGAGATGAGGACTGTTCTCACTCTGAATACGTTTTAAAGGCGGAGCTGATGAGATTTCCTGGCAGATTGGATATGGAGTGAGAAACAAAGGATGGAAAGACAATTCCAAGACTTTCAACCTGAGAGGCTGGGAAGATGGTGTTGTTAAGTGAGATGAGGAAGGTGAAGGTGGAGCAGGTTTCAGGTTTACTATGGGGGACGTTAGAAGTTCAGTTTGGAAAATGTTGAGTTTATGATGTCTTTATTACACATCCTGAGGAAAGAATCAGATATTTCATTTTAGTGTAAATATCTCTCAGCATCTCAATTACTTTGGCTATTGCTTGGAATCAATTTCCCTTATTTGAAGCAAGTTTCATTAAAGCATTCCACTATCCTGTTATAATTTAGACTAACTTTATTCTAGGTCATAGTTATCTTCCTGAAATATATTTCCTTTTGATTTTTGAGATGATCCTCTAACTTATATGTATCACATCTTCCTCTTCTTTGGTATTTCCCCCTCTCTTTGAGGTAAATACTTAAGTACCTTCTTCAGAAAAGATACATGGAACTATTTCACACTTTACATGTCTGAGAATAAATTTAATTTGACCTACATTTAATAACTAGTTCAGGTAGGAATTCACCCTCGACCTCTAAAAACTTTTCTGAGTTTTGCATCACGCTCTTCTGAAATCTATTGCTGCAGATGAAAAGTCTGATGCAAGTTTGGGTCTTATTCATTTATTTTGACACCCCTCCTTTCCCTTAAGATTTTTTCATCTTACATGCTGACATGTCATAACAATGTGAATAGGACTGAGAACTTAATTATTTCTCTCAGTATTAAATAGAACCCTTCAGTTTAAAAAATGCTTCTGATATACTCTGGAAATCGTCTTCTGTTCTGTCCCTATATCTCTTACTTTTACTTATTGTTGCCTTATATCTCTTACTTTAAAAAAAAATCAGACTTTCTGCTGTGTTCTGAGGAGTACCCTGAACTTAGTCTTTCAAATATTGTTGTTGCTGTTGTTGCTGCTGCTGTTTTTTAAGACAGAATCTCATTTTGTTGCCCAGGCAGGAATGCAATGACACAATCACAGCTCATAGCCTTGACCTCCTTTTGGACTCAGGCAGTCCTTCTCTTTGCCTCCTGAGTAGCTGAGACTACAGGTATGCACCATCATGCCCAGTTAATTTCTTTTAGGGGGGTACAGCCAAAGTCTTGCTGTATTGCCCATGCTGGTCTCAAACTCCTGTGCCCAAGCGATTCTCCTGCCTCAACCTCCCAAAGTACTGGGATAACAAGCACAAACCACTGCACCCGGCCTCTACTTTTCTTTTTTAAAATATCAAAAACCGTATGTTTAATTTCCAACAGCAACTTGTTGTTTTCTGTTTCATTTTCCTTAGCACCTTGTTTGTGTTCTATGAATGAAATGTCACCTCTAATTTCTCTGAAAATAATGAGATTTGTTTTACCATCTCTTCAGTTTCTAGAATTTCCTCTTTTCTTTTGTTATTAGCTTCTTTATCAATGTCAGTCCTTCCTTGTCATGTCACAGGTTTTCTTCCGATGACTATTTATGTTTGGATTTTATTAGTATTTTAAAATTAAAAATGGGTGCTGGGCTCGGAGGCTCAGCCTGTAATCCCGCGCCTTTGGGAGGCTGTGGTGAGTGGATTGCCTGAGCCCGCGGGTTCGAGACCCGCCTGGGCAGCGAGACCTCATCTCTACAATAAATCAAAAAATCAGCCGGGCGTGGTAGCACATGCCTGTAATTCCGGCTACTTGGAAGGCTGAGGCGGAAGGATCGCCGGAGCCCAGCAGGTCGAGGCTGCGGTGGGCGGGAGCGGCCACTGCACTCCAGTCTGGGCGACAGAGTGAGACTCCAACTCAAAAAATATATATATATATATTAAAAATGGGAAAGATGGCAACTCTATGAATATAGGTGAGAGTTATCATTTACTCAACTATGGAGTGAGACTAATACATATGCTTAACTACAAATTTTTTTACTGAAGATCTGCTGTTATATGTTAGCAAAATATTAGGCAAATGCATAGGATCACCCAAGCACAGGGTAGCAGAGGATCTGATGTGCACCCTTTAAAGCTGGAGATAGGTGTCAGCTGCAAAGGTATCCCTCTTCCAGAAGATTCTATTCTTTCCCATAACTTTCATCTCCGATATCCAAAATAATGCCCAAATTAATTTTTGTTTAAAACAACGAAGATTAAAGAATAAGAAAAAACTTTAAAATGTGATTCTTATGAAAATGTGTCTATGTGTTTACTCATAATTTAATTCAGTCATTCCCATGACACCAGGTCCCACAGCAGGGCCAAGCCCTCCTGCCCCCTCCTCCTGGTGGCTTCAGGCTGAGGGGCTGCGGCCCCTCACATTCTGTAGGGTCTGCCCAGGCCTCACCAGACAGTCTCCACACTGCTTCCTTGAGGAGTCTCTGGTCCCTTCAAATGATAAGGGTGTCCCTATAGGTGGTCCCTCCACCTGGTACCCGCCCCTGGTGCTCCACCGCATGGTGGGCTGCACAGACTCGGGTCTCTGCCCTAAGGAGGCCAGAGCCCAGGTGTGTCATCTGTGAACTCAGGTCAAGGCGCTCCTCAAAGAGAACTGTCCACCCCCCGGAGTGTGACTTCCTCACTTTTTCGAGGGCCGTGTTGAGGAAGCGTATGTGTGCATGAGTGTGTGTGTGTTATTTCTCCCTTGAACTGATGGCAGGCAGGAGAAGCACTGGGTGGCTATCCCCTGCATTAGTCCTTGCTCAGCAGGCCCCAGGGGACTCGTGGCCCCGGTGGCATGTGCCTCACAGGGTTGTGGTGAGCACATTGTAGCTAGAAACATCACACTGGTGCTGCTGGGTTTGGCAGAAGCAGCAGAGGCCGGGCCCCAGAGCCCAGAACGAAGTGTGGCAAGGGCGTGCTGGGCCAGGGAAGCATGGACACCTGGTCCCTCCCACAGGTGGGTGGCGGGGGGCGGGGGGGCGTGTGTCCCGGCGCCACTGTGGCGGTGCCACCTCCCTGTTGGGAACAGTCACTTGTTTCTGGTACCCAGGTGGATCACATTCATTGAGGACGACCCAGGGACCAGCCTCCACCACCCCCACCTCCCCCGGCCATGTCCTGCTTTCATGGTCCCCAGGCCCGTGGCGAGCTCTGGTGCAGGTGGGCCAGGTGGAGGGCTCTGCCCTCCAGGGCCTTGATCCCAGCCCATGAGGGTGGGGGCAGCACGCGGTCCTCATCCGCGTCACGTCCGCACAGTCTGCAGTTTGCACTTGACCTTGACAATCATCTCCCTCCTATCCCTGTCCTAGACCTTACTGGACTTGGAGAAGGAGTCCCTGTCCCGAAGGCCCAGATCTTGCTCCCAGTTCCATCCTGGTCAGTGGGATAGGCCTCGAGGTCAGAGAGAGACAAGAGACAGAAAGGAAGAGACAGGAAGAGCTGACCAGAGCAGAAGGGGGTTGCGCAAGTTGGAGCAAGCGGGCTGCATGTCGCGGATGCGCGCGCGCGCGCATGTGTGTGTGTGTGTGTGTGTGTGTGTGTGTGTGTGTGTGTGTGTGTGTGTGTGTGTGTGTGTGTGTAGGGGGTGGGGGTCGGGGCCTGCTGCCCCTTCTGGGCGGGAGACCTTGGGAGATGAGAAAGGAGGTGTGAGGAGGCAGCCAGGGTTTGGCGCTGTGTGGTCGCCTGGAGGAGGCAGGCTTGTGTGTGGAGGGTCCTGGGGGAGTGGGCGGGTGGGAAGGGACTCCAGGCAGGACTCCGTGCAGGGCAGGTAGGCGGTCCCCCACATGGCCACGGAGCTGGTTCCCCGCGCCGCAGCAGATCTCCAGAGGCCGCCACATCGCGCCAGCTCTGGGTTTAGGCGGTGCTCCAGGATGCAGCTATACAGCCCCGCCACCGGGTGACTCAATCTTGTGACCACCAGGCCGCGCAGGAGGGGCCCCCACCCGCACTGCAGCCTCGGGGCCCAGACTCCAGCGCGTCTGTCCTGTCACTGCAGTGGGTCTGCCGCGGTGCGAGTGAGGCCGTGGAAAGGCAATGCGGCTTGGAAACACCTGCGCCTCCGGCCTGTGGCACAGGCCAGGGGAGGGCAGCAGCCCCCACTCCCACGCCTGCCACCATGTGCGCAAATCAGGACACGCGACGGGAGGCAGACGGCCGGTGGGAACCCAGGACCAGCCAGTACGCGCAGCCCCTGGGCACAGACACGTCCGGGTCCGTGTTGCTGAATCGTCTCCACTTTCGGCCACTGTGGAGCTCATAATCTCACCCAGACGCAGCGCGGGGGGTCCAGCCTCGCATGCCTCTCCAGAGGGCGGCCGGGCTCCCGGGCCTGCATCTAGACTGAGAGCGGGTGTTTGTTTGGTATTCTGATTGTTTACATGCATCTTGTATTTCCCTAAAGAATAAATACAGTTTGGGACCTTTTTAACTGAAAAAAACAAAAACAAACAAACAAAAAATTCAAGAATGAAAAGTCCAAGGAATATAAGCACATGCCAATATGTCTATCAAGAGTTCACTCTCCGAATTTGAGGAGTGGTTGGAAAAGGACTCTACCCCACTGTCTCACTGCTACTTCCTTGTCCTCTCACTACCCACCACATCTCTTCAGTTTCTTTTTCCTGCTCAGAACAACCTAGAGCAGAGCAACATATCTGAAGGATACCCAGACACACAATTGGAGGGGGGAAATAAATCAATGATGCAGCAGAATGGGGGAATGCTCTAGCCCTTTCCACATAGGCAGAGGACTCCCGCTATAGAAATTCTTCACCAATGCTTCTAGACCAGTGCTATCCAATAGAACTTTATGCAATGCTGGAAATAATTCTACATTTGTATTGTCCCATGCAATGGCACTAACTTCAGGTAGCTGTTGAGCACTTGAAATGCAGTTAGTAGATCTGAGACATCACAAATTTTAAGTTATATTTAATTTTAATTAATTTTCACTTAAATACCTGCATATGGCTGGTAGTTACCATACTGGACAGCACAGTCCCTGGGTAGGGATGGGATGACAGTAACCGTATAAAGTGGGTTTAGTCACCTCTTAGTAAGCCATGTGGGATTGTGTCTGGTGACTCTTGTTGGTCTTCAAATTTAGGTTTGTTTTTATTTGTTGTTTTTTTAAATTTAGAGACAAGAACACTCCCAGTCAACAACCTGATATTCAACAGATGCACTGCTCATTCTTTAACCTCAGGCAAGTCTCTACTTTGAGCAGAATCCCCTTTCCTTTTACCTACTTATAAACTTCCCTCTCACAATTATTCCTTCTCTCTCACGTTATCAAGTTACCTTTAGCATAGTAAATGCTGAATTATCTTTCACCTTTTAAAATATTTTCCTTTACAGAGGTTGTTATACAAAAAAAAACACTTGCATCTGTATGTACAATATGCAATTGCAATTGCACAAATGTGGAATCAACTTAGATGCCCATCAACTGATCAGTGGACAATGAAAATTATGTGTGTGTGTGTGTGTGTGTGTACACACATGCTATGTGATACTATTCAGCCATGTATAGTGAATAGTCATGAAAATGGTGAAATAATGTCTTTTATCACGACTAGGATGAAATTGGAGACCATCATTCTAAGTGAAATAGTGTAGAAATGGAAAACCAAATACCTCATGTTCTCACTTATAAGTGGGAGCTCAACTGAGGAACTGCAAAGGCATATAAGATGGCATAATGGGCATTGAAGACTCAAAAACAGGAGGTGGGTAGGGATGAAAAATCACCTATTGGGTACAATACACACAGATTAGTGTGGAGGGTACATGTAAAGCCCAGATTTCTTCACCACTATATAATGCATCCATGTAACCAAAAATGATATGTACTCCTAAAGTCAATTAAATAAAAATTAAAATAAAATAAAATATTTTCCTTTGACCATATGTATTCCCCAAGCAAGTCTCATTTCTCTGCTCTCTTTTATAGTAAAACTACTTCTAAAGAATGGCCTAATTCTCTCCACTTCCTTGGCTTTCATTTGTCCTCAAGTCCACTCTAATTGGGCTTTGACTCCCAGGACCCCACTAGACCCTCCATGTTACAGTCCAGTAATCGATACACAACTCTTATATTTTGTGCCCTGTCATCAGCATTTGCCACAGTTTTTCTTCCTGAAATTAGTTCTGGCTTTGTTTCTGGTTCACAACACATTCATGAACAAATATTTATTCCTACTTAAGAAAATTGCAAAAGACTTTTTGTTTGTTTGTTTTTGTGAAAGACTTTGAAATAGGAGGAAAAAAGGATCCTTGGGTGTCCTTTCAGAGCTTGCTTCTGAATTTTTTCTACTTTCATTGAGTTTGAGTTAGTTTATAACACTGTAAGTTGTAGAAAACTGGTACCAAAGCAATTGGTTTTTATCCCCCATAGCAATGTAAATGATTTATTTTCTGCAAAATGCAATTGGTTATTCCCTATAGCTTAGATCAAATTTTTTTTATTTGAAATCAATTTGAAAATTCATTTCAGCATTCTTTATTGCTTGTCTATATATGGTTCATTTAATTCTCTTTTGAACCCATTGCCCATTGTGGTATCTTATTAATTCTCTTGTTAACAAATCAGTTAAAGAAAATCTTAGACCAATCTTGTTTTATATTTCTGAGAGAGTCATGATTTTATCTTTAATAAATTTGCGCTTTTACAGTTTGGACTCCAGTTTTTCCACCACTGTGTTCTCAGGGCCTAGAAGAGAGTGTGGCACACAGAGTAAAAGTGCTCATTCAATATTGACTGAATAAATGTGTTGAAAAAAAAATCTTGGCGCCACTATGGGTTTATCCACTACCATTCTTTATGCATAATATTCTTTTCTAATCTCAAATAGAGTCAAATACATTATACCCAGCCCTTAATATTAAAATAAAAAAAGGAAAAAGCTTTTTTTTTTTTTTAAAGAGCTATACATTTAATCTCTTTTCTGGTTTTAAGGGTGTAAATTACAACATCAAATATTGTCATCGTCTCCTTTCCCTTTCATTATTTTAGCTAATCACCAACCACCTAACTAATGAGCTATTTGCTGTCTGCAGACCTGTAAGGCGGCACCTTTGCAACTCGCTGCTCCAGTCTGTGGCAATGCCCTCCTGAAAGACCACCTGTCTCTTTTATGTCTTACCTGTTTTTTTTCTGCCTGGGCAGCCAATATACCAAAGCAGTAAGACTTCATTCCAGGACTCCATCATATTATTCTGAAGGTTTCTCATGTACTCTGAGCTCCCAGACAAATGCTTTCCTTAGCATTTTAGGTCTCCATTCATCAAAACAGAAGGAAAAAAAATCACTCATTTTTGAAGAAGTTTCTAACTCACAAATAAAATGGATACAGTTGTCTGAGAGTTGCTTGGCACAAACACTTGACCTTTTACAAGAGCTACTGTACAACTAAAGCTGCCACATGACCATGATATCAGAATATTTCAGTGGTCTAGAAATTGGAAACATTTTGAAACTATGTTTTGTGTCAATAAATGCTTCTCCCATGAGGAAAATGTTAGTGTAGCTGAAAATGTGGGGCTTCTAAGAAAAAATAAAACATTAGAAAAGGGGAAAGGACCGGATGTGGTGGTTCTTGCCTGTAATCCCAGCACTTTGGGAAGCCACGATAAGAGAAGCACTTGACACCAGGAGTTCAAGGCCAGCCAGGGCAAAATAGCAAGACTCTGTCTCTATAAAAACAAAAAAATTAATGTTAAAAAAAGAAAACATGTAAAAAAATCCAATCTGGAAAAATAAGGACATTTCAGGATCCCCCACTTTCTCTTTCCTAAAGATGTTTTCTAAATGGAATGACAAATAACTTTCCTATACCTGTATAGCACTTCCAATTATTGGGACACTTTTTCCTGCTGAGCCTGGGCCAAGTTCCAGTATCATTTGAACATTTTGGCTATGCAGACTCAGCGAGCCAATCAAAGTTTTCACACGAGACAAAACCCATATGTTATTCTTGGCTCAGGACTGGTGATGTTCTGGAAAAACCAGCTGTGCTCATCTCTTCCTAACTCTTCACTCAGTGACATCTAGTTAGTAACTTGAGTCAGCCATGGTGGAAGTATTTATACCATGAAAATTAACAAATGCTACAAATTGGGGCTTGTTTTTTTTCTCTTGGAGAGCTGGTTGCCTAGAACATTCACCCAAGAAATAAGCACCTACTATGTTCCAGCCATTCTTCAAGTTCTGAGGCTACATGCAGTGAGTGAAGCAGATGCCCTGTTAGAGTTTACATTCTACTTAGGAAACAGAGACTAGACAATAAACACAGTAAGTTAATAAATTATGCAGCACATAAAAGACAAATGCTACTGATAAATTTGGGCAGGTTATTAGGGTTTAGAAATGTCATGGGAGGGGTTAAACTTGAGGGAGATGGGAGACTTAGGAAGATATCTGGGAATAAAATTTTCAAGCAGAGGCGATGCAGAGGTAGAGAAAGACACTTGCTCAGATAGTGTGAAGAAAAGTGAGGAGACGAGTATGGTTGGAAAGGAGAAAGCATAGATAAGAGAAGGATGGGAGGAAATGAGAGGGGTAAGGAAGCCCAAAATTTTAATGACTTGTAAGTAAAGGTGGATACTTTGGTTTTGACTTTAAGAAGGAGTGGCTGCCACTACACAAGAGTGGCATGGTCTGTTTTATATTTTAACAGGAACACTTGACTGATGTGTTGAAAAGATGCAGAGAAAGCATGTGACAAAATACAAACACCCTTTCACTATAAAAATACTCAACAACCTAAGAATAGAAGGGGGCTTCTTCGACTTTGTAAAGGACATCAAAGAAAAATCCACAGCAAACATCATACTTAATGGTGGAAAAAACTGAATGTTCTCCTCCTAAGATAAAAAACAAAGAAAGAAAGTCTACTCTCACCACTTCCATTCAATATTGTACTTGAAGTTCTTCCAGGGCCATTAAGCAAAAAGAAGAAATAAAAGACACACCCGAATTGAGAAAAAAGAAGTAAAAACTATCTCTTTTCTATGTAAAAGAAGATTTACTCATATATAAAAACCCCTTTTAAAAAAATTTATGAAATAACTATTATAGCTAATTAGTGAGTTTGGCAAGTTGCAGGATACAAGATCAATATACAAATGTTAATTTTATTTTTATACATTTCCAATGAACAAATAGAAATAATTCTATTTATAGTAATCTCAAAAGAACTAAAATACTTAGAAGTAAATTTAACAAAGTAATTGTAAGACATTTAAACTGAAAACCACAAAATATCCAAAGAAATTACAAAAGATCTAAATAAATGGGAGGGGGAGATCATTAATTAGAAGACCTAATATTCTTAAAAAGATAACACTTCCCAAACTTCTCTGCATACTCAATTCAATTCCTATCAAATTCCAACTGCCTTTTTTACAGAAATGGACAGGCTGGTCCCAAATATTACGTAAAATTGCATGGCAACCCCCCACACACACACACAAATAGTATTTTTTATTTTGTGATTTAACATTTTCTATGACATATGGTTTGGATGTGGTTTGTCCCACTAAAACTGATGTTGACATTTGATCCTCAATGTGGCAATTGGACATCAGAGCCTAGTGGGAAGTGTTTGGGTCATGGGTGCAATCCCTCATGAGTAGATTAACGCTCTTCTGCAGGGATGAGTAAGTTCTGGCTCTCATAGGAATAGATTAGTTCCTAAAAAAGCGGGTTGTTAAATACGACCTGGCTTTCTTGGTTTCTTTCTCTCACTTCTTCTCTCACCATGTGATCTCTTTGTGCCCACTCCCCTTCCTCATTCTGCCATGAGTAGAAGCAGCATGAGACCCTCACCAGATGCAACTGCCTAATCTTGAACTTCCCAGTCTGCAGAACCAGAACTCAATACATCTCTTTTCTTTATAAACTACCTAGCCTCAGATATTCTGTTATAGCAACAACACAAAACAGGTGACAACAATCTATCAGGCATTTTTCTAACAACTTTACATACATCTCCTCACAATAAAATTACTGCCATCATCATTGTCTTTTTCTTACAGAGGACACTAAGCAAGATTTTTGTTTAGTCAGAATCTCACTCCATCACCAAGGTTGGAGTGCAGTGGCACGCTCACAGCCACCCCAGTGTCAACCTGCTGGACTCAGGCAATCCTTCTGCCTCAGCCTTTGAAGTAGCTGGAACTACAGGTGCCTGCTACCATGCCCGGCCAATTTTTTGAATTGTTGTAGAGACGAGGTCTCACCATGTTGCCCAGGCTGGTCTTGAATCTGCGGACTCAGGCAATTCTCTCGCCTTGGCCTCCCACGATGCTGGGATTAAAGGCTTGAGCTACTGCACCCAGCTACTGGGCAAAATTAAACTACCCTCCCGAAGTCATACAGCTGACAAGTAGCCAAACCAGGATTTGTACCCTAGAAGTCTGACTCTAGGACTCTAGAGTTCACAGTCTTAACTACTATACTACAAAAGTCCATACAATAAGTTACACTTTACCTAGCACTGTTGAATAAGGGAAACAAAACAGACATCACAATTTATAGAGAAAGTGCAGATCTGTGTTAGCCTGGGTTTTCTCAAAAGTGAAGTCTGAGATAAGGGTTGCACACAAGTACTTTATTCGGCAAGTGCTCCCAAAATATAGAAGTAAGCGAGTAGGGAAAGTGAGACAGGAAAGGAGAAAAGTCAGTAAAAGGAGTATTATTGAATTTCTTGCTGCTCTGGGCAACTGGAGTTCAATCACATAGGGGCCTCCTGAAGGAACCTTGTAGAACCTAGCCTAGAACTGTTCCTGCTGAAGATGCAGAGGTAGTGGCATTTATCCACCAACTTGCATCGCCCATTGGCTGATTGCAGTTGCCTCTGCATGTCCCAGTTGTGCCTACCCTTGTCCTTTCACAGAAAAGGAAGAACAGAGAGACTCCAAGTACGCTCTGCTTGGACTTGTCCTCCTAAGTGCTATGAGATTAGATGGACTGCAGGGGAGTGGCATGGATCATGACAGGCACTGCAAGAGAAATCTTTCTTCTGAGTGTCTGTGTGCTTCTAAAATTCAGGACCTTACTACCACTAAAGGGAGAAGGAGAAACAAGATTTGGAGAAACAATTGGTGCTCTTGGTCAAATATCACCTGACTTTTATTTTTAATTTTTTTCTCAATAATGCCACCAACAGGGACCTTAAACCAGTACTATTTAAATGTCAGGGCCAGGACTGTGTTTGATATTTTGGTCAATCATCTCCACAACGAAAGGTCGCATGCCAGATCCTGATCCAGGTTATATTAAGCTAGAGCTTTGCCTTTAATGTTCACTGAGATCTGCAAATGTGTCTGCTATGCAGGGTGTTCTCCAGGTTCCTCCTCTATCAAGGGTGATCTCTGAGCAACTCTCCTAAGTGTTACACTCAGAGATGGGGAAGGTGAGTTAGCTATTGCTACATGTCAAACACTGCTAAACTTAGTGGTTTCAAACATTCTTGTTTTTGCCCATGAACTTTCAAGTTGGGAATTGCTCAGTGGGAACAGCTCATCTCTACTCTACCCAGCAATCATGGGGCAGCTCAAAGGCTGGGATTGGAATCTTCTGAAGTCTCACTCAATGTATAACTGTTGCAGGTGATATTAATGATGGGTGGCCAATGCTGGCTATCATCTAGGACCTCTAGTTAGGCCCATGGCCAGAACTGCCTACAGAGGCCTTTCCGAGTGGTTGGTGGCAAAATTCAAGGTCAAGGGTTCCAAGATGGCCATCAAAGTTTGTATTGCTCTTAGGACTTATCCTTGGAAGTTACGTAGCATCGTGTTCACCATAGTCTCAGTCCAATCCAGTGCAAAGGGAAGGAATAGACCCCCAACTCTTTTTGGAGGGGAGGGAGGAATTAGGTTCTCACTCTATCACCCAGGCTGGAGAGCAATGGCATGCTCATGGCTCACCACAACCTTGATCTCCTCGGCTCAAGTGATCCTTCCACCTCAGCCTCCTGAGCTGGGTCTATAGGCGTGTGCCACCATGCCTGGCTAATTTATTTTTATTTTTTGTAGAGATGAGTTCTTGCTACATTGCCCAGGCTGGTCTGACTCCCAGGCTCAAGGAATCCTTGGCCTCTCGCAGTGCTAGGATTATGGGCATGAGCCACTGCACCCAGCCTGGACCCTGTCTCTTGATGGAGGAAGCTGTGTTCATTTTAAGAGCATAGAGGATGAGAAATCTGATAGGGACATGTTTGGAAAAGATAATCTGTCACAGATGGTATGAGATTTAGATAGGCTATTTTTACCAACTACCTGCGTACCACTAAGTGTGTGTGTGTGTGTGTGTGTGTGTGTGTGTGTGTGTGTGTGTGTGTTTTAACTGTAATATACCTTTAACTTAATAACTGTACTTTAACTTTAATCCACATATACCCATGATCTCCCTGATGCCTAAAGTTTAACCTTGGAAAAATCCCCTTATCTCTCCATATCCCAGGCTATGGGACACCTTGAAAGGTGTCAAGCTTTATTTAGTACTTTTTAATGAAATCTGCAGAGCTCTGAGTGTTATAAATCATGTGCCAAAAGTTTTGGCTTTGTGCTTAATGGCAAAGCTAAAGCAAAATGCCATCCTCTTGGGTTTCCAGAAAATTATTAACTTGTGTTAGAGATATTACAACTCAGCAGTTTCCAAAGTTTTCACTCTATTAACCCCTTCATCCTGTTAGTACATTTTATTGATCTCTTTCCTCCTCCCTTTTTTACAAAATGAAGAAATCCAAATTATCCTTCCCTGATTACCCTAAGTATTTACTTTATTCTAGGGTCTGTTTGTTGTCTTCTCTAATCAAGGCAGCCTGCCTCGTCTCCTTCCCCTTAGGTCACATGCTCAAGTTGGTACACAAAACTGAGCATAAATCTACACGGCGCTAATGATAAAAAGCTCATCAATTAGGAATTCATTTGGCTGCAAGTAACCAAACTCTCAGTGGCCTAACCAACTGGGATGTGTCTGATGGTTCCTGCTGCAAGTTGTGGCAGACTGGCTGATTGCTCACCAGTCCTCTCACCAAGAAGAACCAGAAAAGTTGGGTAAAATACTTGAGATATTCATTCATAAGCGGACCCTAAACATTTACCATAATACTATTAGAAAGGAGTTGGCAGTAGTGGGACTGCTAGGGGAGGAGGGGGTCACACAACATCAATAAGGGTACCTGGTCTCAAACCAGTCAAAGTGGGGACAAAAGGGAAACCCAAACTTTACTTGCACAATGACCACTTATATACCTAATGCTGAATTGTACCCCACATCATTAAAATACAAAATAAATTTTTATACACACACACACACACACACACACACACACACACACACATACATACATAGGCGCAGTGGCTCACTCCTGTAATTCCAGCAATTTGGGAGGCAGAGGCAAGAGGGTTCCCTGAGCCCAGGAGTTTGAGACCAACCTGGGCAACTTGGCAAGACCTCGTCTCTACAATAAATTTAAAAAAATCACCCGGGCATGGTAGCGCACACCTGTAGTTCTAGCTTCTTGACAGGCTGAGATGGAAGGATTGCACTCCAGCACGTCAAGGCTGCAGTGGCCATGAACAACATGCCACTACACTCCAGATTGGGCAACAGAGTGAGACTCTGATTCAAAATATGTATATATGATGTTTGAGCTACCAGAAAACTACCAAAGCAGCAAGGACTTGAAGAAGCCTGATCCCAGAGAGAAGTGACTCACTGAATTAGTACAATGAAGAGAGCATGGGCACCGGTCCATCAGAATGGAGCAAAATCTTGGGAGCCAGATGCTGTCTAAGCAGTCACCATGTAAGTATGGGAGGTCCTGCTGGTCCCAGGGGAGGAGTTTGTGAGGTGGGAGTGACTGTGAAAGGACACTTGGGGGGCCGATTGCTTGTGGCCAGGAGTTCAAAGCAAGTCTGGACAATATAGCCAGAACTTATCTCTACAAAAATAAATTAGCCAAGTAGGGTGGTGTGCGCCTATAGTGCCAGCTACTCAAGAGGCTGAGGCAAGAAGATCACCTGAGCCCAGAACACTGAGGCTACGGTAAACCATGTTTGTACCACTGTATTCTAGCCTGGATGACAGAGTGAGACACTCACTCAAAATTTTAAAAATGCTGCTGTGTTCCCCAATTCCTCTGTCCCCTTGGGAAATTGGACAGGGAAGTGACTGCTTATCAGCAGTGTTTCCAGATTTTGACAACTGGTACCCATGAATCTAAGAGAAAAGAATCACTTACCATAAATCTCACAGAGGTGAAATCATCAGCAAAATCCAAGTTTATCACAGTGTCATGTTTATACCATGTAACAAGTCCAAAAAAAATTTGATAGGGTTTGATTCGATCAGGTGAGGATGAGAAAGGTTGCCAAAACTTAGACAGCATGGCCAAGGGCTTGAGAAAAAACCAAAGAGTGTCTCCAACTCTTCATTCATTTGGTCATGGAACAAGTATGTATTGCCTGGTGCTTGCTAGAAACTAGAAACAGAGCGAGACACTCACTCAAAATTTTTAAAATGCTGCTGTGTTCCCTATTCCCTCTGTCCCCTTGAGAAATGGGATTCTGATGGAGAGGTTGAAATGGCAGCAAATGGGGCCAGGTCTGGCAACCTGGAACGTGGGAACTGCCCAGAGGAACAAGGTGCCACAAAGGAGCATCACACTTGGTTGGATCTTGCTGGGAAAAGGAAGACCAGCACCTGAAAACACTTGGGAACTTTCCTTCTGTTGGAATTGGAGGCATCATTTAGGGCCAATTTAGTGGCACTGTTTCAAATGTATGTATATGTTTGTTTTTGAGAAAAATTGTGTTTCAAAACTGGCATATGAATTTTTGAAACTTTGAAAGAAGCCGCAAATCTCCACTTAGAACCAGTCTCCCTAAAAAAAAAAATTACTTCAAACTATTGTTCTTTCCCATTATATTTTGGTTTGACCTTTAAGTAAAGACCTTTCTTAACCTGGCAGCCATTTTATTCAATTTCCTGACTTGAGAAAATGTTCCCTCTCTGTTGAATTCTAAGGCATTAAGCAAACGTTTGCCTAACCTTTGCTTCAAGCATAATCTTACCTTTTAATAAAAAGCACCCAAAAGGCTGTACTACAAGGTTTTCAAAGCTCTGCATCGTGTACCTATCAGGAAGTGGAGGAATTAAAGAACTGTCTTGTTTGAACAGCAAGCCCTACTGTGATGAATCTGAAAGCAGTGGGTGACAGAGAATGGAAAGAAGTTTTGAATATGAAATAGAGACAAATTCTATTTCATCTTCCCACAGGGATGTGAGCTTGGAGTGTGGAGTGTTAGCCACTCACGTGGAAATAGCCTGGGATATATCTGAATGATTGGGGTGGGGGGGACTATTTTAGTTTTTGTCTTTTATTTTGGGGCATGGGGTGTGGACTGGGAACCTGAGGGAAAAGTGCCAACAGTGTTGCTACTATGCCTTCCACACTGTCTTCCCATGGGAAGAATGAACTGCAAGTGGTTAGAATCTGAGAAACTCCAGGGCCAAGTTCTACTAGTGGGTAGATAACTTAATATGTGAAATGCTACAGTGAATTCCTGAGGCTGGGTAATTCATAAAGAAAAAAAGATTTTTATTTGGCTCACAATTCTGATGGCTGAAGAGTTTAAGATTGGGCACCTGCTTCTGGTGCGGGCTTAGGCTTCTTCGTGGCAGAAGGCAAGGGAGCAGGTGTATGCAGAGATCACATGGTGAGGGGGGAGGAGGAAGAGAGAAGAAGTAGAG
>NW_007218524.1:76055-77175 GCF_000164805.1 Carlito syrichta | reverse complement strand
AGGGAGAGAGAGAAAGAAGAGAGAGAGAGAGAGAATATGAAGGTCACGTTCTTTTTAACAACCAGGTCTTGTGCGAACTAATAGAGTAAGAACTTGCTCACCCCCTGAGGAAGGCATTAATCTATTAATAAGGAATCTGCCCCCCACAACTCAAACGTCACCTATTAAGCCCCACCTTCAACACTGGGGATCAAATTTCAGCATCAGGTTTTGCAGGACAACTATACAAACGTAGCAGGTAGAGATTGCAGGGCTTCAAGGATAAAGAGTTACATCCTCTCCTTCTCTTGCATCCACGGTGACTTTGAGTACTAGGTGTTCTTTCCATGTTCTCTTTCTCTTCCAGCTTCCCTGGTCAGGATCTGCCTGTTAGGAACAGAAGCAGTCCTACTTTTGGTCTTAGTTCAGGTTTCCCCCAAGAAGCAGGCTGTGAAAAAAGGATCTGAGTACAAGGAAATTATCTGGGAGCCAATTCCAGGAAATCCTCCTTTAGGAGGAGAGTAGAAAACCGAGGCAAGGAAAGGAAGAGAGCCACAAAGGATGGGAGTGTTACCAAGAGAGTCATCCCTGTGGGTTGTAGCTCAATTGCACTCTGGACCTCTAGGGTATAGTGAATAGAGTATACCTAGGATGTATCCCTTCCAGAGGGGGGCATGCTGATATATTATCATACACCAACCTGTCAGTCATTGCTTAAGGGCTCTCCCAGGGGTTGTTAGTTCCCTGGCACTTCCAGGTGGCTATAAAAAGGCAGAGAAAATCCCAGTGCCTTAAATGCCATTAGACCAAGAGGTGTGGGTGGTGTAAATCAGGTATCGTCGTCAGCACCTACTCTCCGTCCTCTCTATTGTTTTAACTTCTCCATCGTAGTTGAGAGGACCAGACATTGATCCACATGGTCATCTGAATCTTCTTCCACAGACCAAGTGACCTAGATCCAAGGAAGTAGGAAACAGGAAATCTCATGTAGACATTCCAGTCTAAGCCACATCGTTCTGTCCAGCCAATGCTACTGAAGCTCTGTACTGAGAGATGGCAGTGTCTTAGGATGCCTGCCTAATGGTTAGTGAAGGTATCTTGCAGCTGACTTGATTCTTTTTTTTTTTTTTTTTTGAGTTGG
>NW_007218524.1:53786-76032 GCF_000164805.1 Carlito syrichta | reverse complement strand
TTGAATTTTTTTTTTTTGAGTTGGAGTCTCACTCTGTCACCCAGACTGGAGTGCAGTGGCTGCTCCCGGCCACCGCAGCCTCCACCTGCTGGGCTCTGGCGATCCTTCTGCCTCAGCCTTCCGAGTAGCCGGAATTACAGACGTGCGCTACCACACCCGGCTGATTTTTTTATTTATTGTAGAGATGAGGTCTTGCTGCCCAGGCGGGTCTCAAACCCGCGGGCTCAGGCAATCCACTCACCTCAGCCTCCCAAAGGCACGGGATTACAGGCTGAGCCACCGAGCCCAGCTGACTTGATTCTTTCACAGTGTGGATGCCCCTCCCATGGTAGGTCTCAGGAGGGGGGCGGGGAGGCACTTAGTATAGGCTCTGAAGTGCTCAAACCCCACTTGCAAACTCCTAGCATGTATTTTAGCCACCCTCTGCTTTTCTGCTGCTCGGTGTCCATTTTGAAAAATGCAATACTATGTCACAAGAGGATGGGAAGCTTTAGGGAGAGGAGCAAGAATGCTTTATTTCTTCTAAACTTAAATTCAACAGCAAATTCCACAAAACAAAACAAAACAAAACAAAACCTCATGCAAGCCCTATTCAAGCCCATGAACAAAAAGAAGCTGGATGGGAGCAGAGATTAAGTTTAGCTTTCACTCAAAATTATATTCATGGAGGCTGTGAGTATGAGATAAAAGAACACATTTCAAATGAGACTTTAGGTCTCCAATTACATTTCTCTTTTAAACAAACCCACAATTCTAACAGATGAGCATCGCAGGATATCTTTCTTGTCGTCTCAGAACTGACAAATGCACTGAAAAGTACTTTGCACATCTAGCTATTAATGTTTAAGTAAATTTTTTGCTCTAAGAAATGAGAAGTGTCAACATTGAGCTAAACGTGCAGTGTTTAAATTTTAATTGTATCCACAAATGCACGGAGAGTCTATAAATATGTGTGTGCCTAGAAAGCTCTCCTGAGAAACGTTCAATGGGATGACAACAGGAAAGGAGAGAAAATGAAGGAAAAAGAGATCCTTGTTGGTTACAGACAGCTGGTGCTATTGAAATCAACAAGGTGTACATTGCAGAGCAGTCAGGAAGCACCATTTTTACTTGAAAGGTAATAGGACATTGCTATCATCTTTGGGAAGAAGCTGTGAGGCTAGGAGGACATGATAGCTGTTGGAAAAGCAATTAAGCAATCTCCCGGAGGAGACGGAAAACGGAACTGGACCCAAGAAGAAACACAGGCAAACCTTCAGACCCCATCATGTGTCAGCCCTCCTCAGGCCAAGAGCCTTCCTGGAGTACATGAAGCGTGGCTGGTGAGATGCTAAATCAGGAGCAGAGATGTGCACAGCTCAAACAAGAAGCAACAGAAACATGTTAGGATCACGGAGGAAGGGAGGTGCCGGTGTTCATTTGCAAGAGGACAGTTGCAGGATGAAGGTTCTGTCTGTATCGACATCTCGGGCCTGTGTGGTGGGGCACGTGCCAGGATAACCTTAAACAAACTTCTTTTTCAGGTATCAGCTCCTACCTGATGACTCGTTACAAAACAAATATGCCCCAGATTGGATTTAGGAAACAAACACACAGCCAGATAATTGCCTGGGCCCTCCTAGCATTCATCATTCTTTCAAAGTTTACTTATGGATGAATATCACTGCTTAGAGAAGGGTTTCTCAACCTTGGCTCATTGACAGTTGGGTTCAGACTTTTCTTCACTGGGGGATTGTCTTGTGCAATTGTAGAGTATTTAGCAACATTCCTGGCCTTTTCCTACTTTATGCCAGTAATACCCTCCTCCAGCTGGGACAATCAAAAATATCTCTGGGCCAGGCGCGTTGGTTCATGCCTGTAATCTCAGCACTTTGGGAGGCCAAAGTAGAAGAATCACTTGAGTCCAGGAGTTCGAGCCCAGCCTAGGCAACATAGAGAGACCTTGTCTCTACAGAAAAAAAATTTTAATTAGCCAGGTGTGGTGGTACACACCTGTAGTCCCAGCTATTCAGGAGGCTGAGGCAGAAGAATCACCTGAGCCCAGAAGTTTGAGGCTGCAGTGAGCCATGATTGTGGCACTGCAATTTACCCTGGGCAACAGAGTGAGATCTGACTCAAAAGTCCCAGACATCACCAAATATCCCTAGGGGCAGGAATCAGAGGCAGGCCTTGAAGGGTGCAGGAAGCGACCAGAGGCGGCTCCCAAAATGGCACCGACACACCAGACAACGAAGGCCCTCGGTCCGGCTTCTGCGAACACAATTCCTCCCCGTGCGTGAATTTCAAACCTTCCCGCTCCCAAATTTCAAACTTGCAAGCCTCCAATCAGTAGCCAACTTTGTTATGCGTCCAATAGGACCATAACACGGCATTGGCCCCACCCTACTCCCATGCAGCTCCTCCAATAGGAGCATAGCACGGCCCCTTCTGGTCCCTATCGGGCTGGTAAATACAGCCCTCTCCCCACAACTCTGTCGCTATCGGTCTCTCTCTCTCGCTGTCGCTCTCTCCCTCTCTGCAGCTCTCTCCCTGCCTCTCTCCCACTTCCTCTCTCTCTTACTCTCTCTTTCTCTCTCTCTTTTTCTTTTTTCCCGTTACAGATCCCCTCTGTAACAGCCCCTTTTAATAAATCTCTTGGTCCTGGCCGGGTGTGGAGTCATTACTGGAGCCGAACTTCTTTCAGGCCTAAGGGGTCAAAACAGCTCCCCATAGAGAACCATCCTGTTAGATGAAGCCAAAGCGCAGATTTATTTTTCACTAATCATATTCCAGCAGGGTGTTGTGGACAGCTTAGATACCTGCCCCCACACTTTTACAAACTGAGTACCTTGCAACACCAGATCCTGTGGCTTTCAGTTGCCCCATGGTGCCCCTGGAGGGGGTAGGGGTTGTGTTATTTGTTTTCTAGAGAAGTTTCTACTCTGAGCTCAAGGTGCTATGACTGCCTTTCTATAAACGGATTAAATCAACTAAAACAATCCGCAAACTCTGCAGGACTCCCTGTCCGAAGCAAACAACATGCAAATAGGTCTGAACGTGAAATGTCAGCTTTCCCCTGTGTGAATTTTCAAGTCACTCAACTTCATTATAAGCTCAGCAAGAAGGGCATATTAATGCCTCTATCTATGCCACGTGTCAAGCAGATTTGAAAATCCTGTGTATTATTGAAGGGGGACTGGGTGCCTCTGAGAAGCTAACAGCCGGTGAAGATCTGAACACTGCAAAGGACTCTCACACTCTGGGTTGCCGATTCCTGTTTAGAAATGTCTCCCCGGATGTTACATTCCCAATCTAACCACCAGAGGTCACCCTCGTCCCACCAAAGGCTAACTTGCATATCAGAAAGTTTCAGGGTCCGCAGAAGCACATCAAGGCGGAAATCTGAGGCTAGATTAACCACTCGACCCTCAGAGGATGTGGCAGGGACTAGATCGTGTGAGGACGAAATGAAACGAAATGAAAAACACCTTGCGCAGCGCTGGTTACAGCAGGTGAAGTCAGTGCAACACCCAAACGCCCTTGAATGCCATTTTTATGTTTTCACTCTGCCTTGAGAATGTGTTGCTAACATGCAGAACTGCCTGGAAATGACACTTCCCCCACCACATGTCCATGATCCATGGTCAAAAGAAAGCTCAGCTTCCTTGCTGAAGGTCCAGGCGACTCTGGGATATAACTTACCACATTCAAGAGTCCCCTGTGGGATCCAGCAGAAGTCAGCCTCTTAGGACTTTGCCGGGGATTGCAGCCTTCTTGGGCTCTCTCCCCTTCCCTGTCCTGCAGTCCCTTTCTGCCTCACCATTTTCCTCTCTGATAAGCCACTATACGCAACCCCTCACCCTCAAATCACTGTATGTACAATCATCACTGTAAGCCGGACCCAAGACACTGGTTTACCGCTGGTGCTCAAAAATGCTAGCCTCCCTTCCCGCATCCCATCTACCTGGCTATTTCAGGTACCACAGTGGCCTCAGCATCTCTTGGCCTTTTCCTGCAGGACAGACCAGCACTGCACGTCTCCTCCTGAGACCCAGCAGGCTCAGCTCACCCCTCCGTGTCTACTGTGCATCTGAGCTTCAACTGAAGCTGGGTAGCAGTCACCAGTGTGTCTGCTGGTGGCTCCTGGGAGTCCAGGCTTAAATTCAGATTTGTTTGCTAATGCATTCGTGGTGGCACTAAGAGTAATAACTTAAAGCCCAGAGAAAGCTCTAGGAACAGATTTTAAAAAAAGGCTCCTAAATCATTTTGGAGTCATGAAGGGCAGATAGGGGAGAGACAACCAGAAGAGAACTGAAAGCCATGAGTGACCAAGGGTCCAGCGAGGGGACGGGTGGACACCTGGGTGGGTTTTTTGCCAGCTGAAAACCTGGCTGTGACTCAAGGTTTCTGCCTTTGGTTTGTAGAAACCACCATGGCAGCATTGGCTTTTCCCCCACAGTTTGACAGAGCTTTGCTCAAACAAATTAGCATTCCCATCTCACCTGATTCATTTGGCCAGAATAAATTCCCAGGCAAGTAGGGGAAAGGGAAGGAGGGCCAGGAGATATGTATGATGAAGGAGGGGGGTTGAGATATTAGTAGCAGCACCTCATCTTTTACCCCCAAACACGCTGACTGTAGCATAGTGTGCACTTGAGAAAAATGATTAAAACAATTGCTCACGTGTGACAGAAAAGTAATTTCCATTTAGAAAAATATTTAAATCAGGAGTTGGGGAGTATTCTCTGTCTTTGTTAATAATCGACTAGATTATATAGAGGGTAGATTATCTAAAGCTTATGGATCGATATATCATTTTTCTGATTAAATTACTGATATTCTGGGATATTTGTTAGCGATGCAGGTGAGAAGACATCAAATGATCTTTATGTGGTGAAAATTGTATTTCAAAGGTTGAACAACTAATACTATTAGCTTGAATAATTTCTTTTTCTCTTTTTTCCCCATCATTTTCAGATAGATGAGGCTGATTGTTGAAGAAATGAGATTCTCTCCCTAATGCTTGTTCCTATTTCTTGTCTCCACTCATAGCGGAAAGACCAGCCCCCTCCAGAGATTTGTTTAAACACTACACGAATGAGCTTACTACTTTCCTGTACTGAATCTGATCCAGGAGGGCACACGTCTCCTCAGCCAATAAATATGATAAACAATGATGGGACACATTTCTCCAAGGTCAAGAGTGAGTGATGCTGAAGGACTGACACTCTTGCAGTCATCTTTCTTCTAAGACTTGCCAGGGTTTTCTAGAACTTTACTGCAAAAAACCACAGCTGAAGTTAGTCACATTATCCCTCATGAACAATGAACGAATTCATCTGCGACTCAGTATTTTTCACATCCGCTGTGTCTTCACAGAAGCAACCTGGTAATGGGAAGAGGAGAGGACTTCCATGAGCTAGATGCTTCTGGCAGAAGTAGTCCTGATGCCTGTCAATTCTGACAGCCACTTCAGTTACCCCGTGGCACTATGCCATTTCACATAACAAGTCTGAGAAACCCAAGCTAGGCCTGGTTCAGAAAGGGTCTTATGAATTCACGGGTCTTATGAATTCATGGTCAGGGTCTTATGAATTCACGGTCAGGAATTCAAGAGACAGCTCTCTAATCTGAATATCTGATGGGGATTCTGATTTATGATTTACTTCTTACAGTTTTATGGAAAGCAAAAGTAGCAAGGCCAGGTCAGACTTCATCACTAAGCACTGTGTGCATGTGAAAAACCTGCACTTGTACTCCCTACATATATAAAAATGTTTAAAAAATAAAAAGTAGCTATGCCAATAACCTGTCCCTTGAAGAAGAGGTATCACTTTTAACAAAAGGATTGCTATTACAGCAGCAAGATGCTGCCTCATCTTCAGGAATGGGTTCACAGTCCCTGCTTTAAATTGCTCTTCTTTGCCACTTGCTGAATGCTCATTCCCAGGAAGTAGCCAAGAAAGGGAATTCAAAGGCCCATGCCCTGAGCATGAGGTGACCTGTAGATGTATAGACCCATTAATTAGATCAACATTAATATTTCCTGCAGGACTGTAAAGATTTTATTCCAAAGGATTCCTGGCGACTTATTTCTTAGTCATCCCAAGGAAAAGTACTTATAGGAACAGCTAAAATCAAGTGAAGTCACGATTGGCTGGACATCGGGCAGCAGGCAGAGTAAGATGGCCTCCTGACAGTTGCAATGTTATTCATTCGAGGATCAGAGACACTGAGGGAGGGAAGGATTTAATGTAGGAACGTTGGGGTTCGTAAGGGAACACACCTCCCTGGTTTGTTCTCTTGGGCCTAGGTTTTAAACAATTATCTCCTTGACAGAGCATCAGAGACATTTCCCTGATAATGAAGACAGGAAAGATGTGCCACCTCAGACATTAAGAATAACATTTGTCAAGCTCCAGTGTGCGTGTCTGCATGCAAACTTATAGTCACACTAAGTATTCACAACATGCCTTGCGTGTGTGCTTACACTCTGGTGGGACACTCCCTTTTTAAGAGGTGCTACCATTGACACCCTCGCTAGAATGGCTATATGCACATGATGCAACCTCACTTTGTTGACTAGATCCGATTACCTTATATGCTGCCACATATCCAGCTGCAGGTCTCAAATATGAGCAAGTTATATATAGAAAATCTAATATGTTGACCCTCGTGAGGTGTGGTGGCCCCAGGTGAGATGTAGCAAAGTCTCAAATGCTGGTGTTGAGAAAGGGCTGTGACCAGATCTGGAACTTCAAATCACAGTCATACCCACACATTCCATCCCATGACATCAAATTGCTGGTGGACTGTCTTGAGGATACTTTAGATAATTTCAAGTGATTTTGGAAAAAGGTGAAACTACATACATGTTTGCAGTCTGGAAAGTGTCAAGAGTATCTTTGATGGAGAAGTTCCAGATGGTCTGAATCAGTAACTGCGATTTCTTCTTGTAAAGTATCTGGCAGGTCGTAGCAGCATTTCCTTGCAGAAGAGGTAACTTCCCAACCAACCACAGCATGTCAGATAATAGTGGTTGCCATGTATGTCCAGACTCTGTACATATGTTGTATTGAACCCTTACAATAACCCAGCAAGGAAGATGTCAACCTCATGTATAGTCAAGAAAACAGATGCCCACTGAAGTCTTGTTATCAAGCAAATGGGCTTACTTTCTGGTTCGTGCAGAGAAGCCAATACTATGTGGCACCAGCTTTTGAGAAAAGAAAGGCTTTATTTGTAAAACCAGTCAGCATGGAGACAGGTGTGAACTCAGACCAGTCTCACTGATTTCGGGTCTGGGACAAATTTATGGGATCAGAAGGCAAGGAAAGGATTTAGAAATGTTGACTTGGTAGGGTATGATTGGAGGGTTTTCAATTTAACCTTTTACACAAAGGTATGTTGAGGCAGCTTTGAGCCCTAGATATTCCCGACCGGTGGATCCCTTGCTTCTGAAAGAATTCCGGTATCCATGTTCAAGTCCTGTCCCTTTCTTCCTAGTTCTGAGGGGACGATTCATTGGTTTTGGATGTTGCTAGAAGTCAAAGCTTTTTCTATTGCATATGCCTGGGCTCCATGACTCACAGTTGGGGCTCTGTTACACCGAAAAGGTAACTTGGCATTTTGTTACCAACAGAGTAGGCACATTATGAGTGGGCCGAACATTACAGTCAAAACCTCATCCAAGAATGCACAGCTAGAAAATAGCAACCCAGTTATTTTAAAGCTCCAAGATTCCCTGGGCTTTTTTCTCATCACTTAACTTTTCTGAGCCACCAGTACGACCCAACACGTTTCCTGTGAGTGTGGTTTCATTGTATTGTCTACCAGCATGTACCATGCCCTGACTCCTCTCATCAGTTTCTATACTCACCTCATCCTGCACTGGGAACCCCTTGGAAGAGCCTGCTCTCTGTGAAGTCTACTACTTTCTCTGCATTGGCTCATGAAGTCACACCTACCATGCCACATTGGTTCCTCACTCTTCCGCAGGTGAAAGTCTTACTCCTTATTGGTATAGTGTGGATGTTGCTCCCTCCAAATCTCATGCTGAAATATAATCCCCATTGTTGGAGGTGGGGCTTAATGAGAGGTGATGGGATCTTGAGGTGGATCCTTCATGAATGGTTTGGTGTCTTTCTCAGGGCAATGAGTGAGTCTTGCTCTATTAATTTACCTGAGAACTAGTTGTTTAAAAGAGCCTGGTGGCTCCTTCTTCCTCTCTTGCATCTGCTCACACCATGTGACATGCCAGCTCCCCTTGCCTTCCTTCACAAGTGAAAACTTCCTGAGGCCTCATCAGAAGCTGAGCAGATGCCAGCATCATGCAGAACTGTTAGCCAAATAAGCCTCTTTCCTCTATATAAACTACCCAGTCTCAGGTATTTTCTTATAGCAATGCAGAATGAACTAATACATCCCAATTTTGGGAGGTCAGTGATGGAGGATTAAGTGTCTTCTTTCTTTCCCATAAGGAAGCAGTACAAGCTGCACAGTAAAACCTTTCCTAAACTGAATGAACTCTCTAGACTAACAGTTCAATGATGACAGCTCCCATTCTGTTTAATCTTGTTTAATCGGACTTTAGTTATCTGAGGGGGTAACAAAATTTGAGGTATCAAAACAGGAAAGGTGAGGATCTTGAAATCTGGCTAAGTTTGGGTAGCTTTGTATTCTCCAGGATGGAACTGGTCACAGGGACTCAGGTTGCCAGGCCCAACCTCCTCGTACACGGTCAATAGACTAAAGCAAAGGACTTGGGCAGCTTAAATATATATATACATTAAATATATATAAAACATAGATAGAGATAGATGGATATGTCATATGACATAGAGAATATAGATAGATAATCAGTTAGCTTGGGATGTCAAGGAAGCCTACAAACTAGGATTTTCTCAAGGATCTCTAGACTTTTATTTTTTTCCCTAATGCAACAGTAGACAACCCTAGAGGTGTCTTAGATGTGTCAAGATCTAAGAGGTGTCAAGATGCCCTCGCCCTTAATGGGAAAGGAAGAAGAAAGATTCCTCAACTGGAAAGGAGTCCCAAAAGGCTTCACTACCCCTAAATCCTCACCCTGACATAATGGAGAACCAAGATGTTGCCTGCAACATGAGAAGATACTGTCAGGAACATTGCAATCCTGTTGTTTAATTTTGGGAGAGTTGCTTCATCTGCCAGGTTCTCCAGCTGTTTTTTTTCTGTATCTGTAAGATGAGAGGTGGGAACTAAAATCAAAGTTTCTCAATCTTTAATGTGCACAGGAATCCCCCGGGGTTCTTGCTTAAAAAGCAGATTCTGATACAGGAGATACGCAGTGGGCAATTCTGCATTCCAACCAGCTCCCTGCTGCTGCTGGTCCAGGGATGTCCCTTTGCATTTTTTAGTGGTTAGATGGTACTTAAAGTCCTGCAAGTACTTTATTTCCTTTAATGCAGACAGCACCCTCTCTCCCACACACACACAGGAGAGTTAAATCAATCAATGGCTTCCCTCCAGAATGAGATCAGTTCTGCTGGGTAAAGAGGGAGCTCTGCAGTAGAGATCCTGTGTGTGAGGAGTGAGGCTGAATGCCTGAGGCCAGATGGGAGCCATGGGGTTGCTGATTGTCTCAGGACAGCTGGTTGTCTCCAAAATGTAGAGACCAGCAAGTAAGGAGAGATGCTAACAAAAGCTTTTATAGAATAAAGTGAGCTAGAAACAAATAAACTGTAGGTTTTTTGGTTTTGTTTTGCTTTTTGGTATCATTTTACTTGACTGACCTCCATAAGAACTTAGTAAAACGATCCACCCAAAGTCACAGCGACAGAGCTGAAAGATGACGCAAGGATCCAATCTCTGACTTGCCCTAAATGCTCTCTTTTTCAGGTTTATGTGCTATCCAGATCACAAAAAACTTAAAAACAAATTCCTAAGTCTCCAAACTTTTATACTCTAAAGTAAAAAATACTTTAAAAGAAAAACTTCAGAAATTGTGAAGAAGTTATTTTGAGTGTATTACAGGCATTTTAATTACATGCAAACAAACACTTATGACTACATCAAAAGAATTGTATTAATAACATACGAACAAAGCAGATTTCCAGTTATATATAGAAAAACTCGTGGGCCCACCAGCACCACAAAACCTGCTTCCCCTCATCAGATTTCCTGATACATCACACTTGACTAGAGGAATCTGCACAGAAAGAGGAAATTCAAAGCTGATAAAAGAAGTAAAGAAAATAACTCAGATTTTTTTTCTATTTCTGTCTTTTGATGACACAAATCTTAAATAACATCCAGAGAGGGTACATATTAAGGGGAAACTATTTCAAATTAAAAGTATTTCTGGCTGGGCCTGGTGGCTCAAGCCTGTAACCCCAGCAATTTATGAGACTGAGGCAAAAGGATTGCCTGAGCTTACAGGTTCGAGACCAGCCTGGACAACTTGGTGAGACCTAGTCTTTACAATAAATCAAAAAATAAGCAGGCGTGGTAGCATGCGCCTGTAGTTTCAGCTACTTGGAAGGCTGAGGCGGAAGGTTGCCTGAGTCCAGTAGGTCGAGGCTGTGACCATGAGCATGTCACTGCACTCAAGCCTGGGTGACAGAGTGAGACTCCAACTCAAAAAAAAAAAAAGTATTTCCATAACTTGCCTTCTCCAATTATATAAAAGAGAAATGTAGAGTAGTTGTCCAAGCATCATTGGGTCCAAAAAGCTCTTTCCTTTCCCCAATAGCATCACCTCCTAAAAGCATAACATATTACAAATAACAAAAATACTAGAATATATCCCTTGATGATACAACTCCTTCAGATGCATTATTAACACCCCAATTGACTAGAGAGACAAATAAGTAGAAAATATCATGTCCAAAGAACGATGTCCCACCAAGTTTATATACAGGAATTCAAAGAGCTGGGAAGATTATTTAGAAATAATTACAAACAAATCATCTTTTATGTGCATCCCTGTGTAAGAAAAAAATCCTCTAGGTTAAAAAATAATTCTCTGGTCTCGGTTTACCCATTTGACCCCAACCTCTCTCTGCTCCTGCTTGTGGGAAGACCAGGCCCGCAGGAAACAAGACTGAGTTGAAAACGCTCTCTTACCTGCTTCCTCCAACCCTAAGCCCCTGCCCTCCTGTAAGATAAAAAATTCTTGAAATGACAGTCAGCAATTAATAACATGCGTAGAGGGCGGCTATTTTTGCTTTTTTCTTTATTTTTCGGAGTTTCCTTTCTAACTGAAGCTTTAACTAATTTCTCACTCGCAGAAGAAGTCAATATCCTGGAAGAAGAAAAAAAAAAAAAAGATTGAGCTGAGCAGGTTCATCCAGAAAACAAATGTAGATTTTTTTTTTTACAAAATAACATTTAATCAAGGTGAAACTTGGATTTAAAATAAGTAAAGGTTGACTTTCAAAGAATATAAAATAATTCTTACTTTAAGTAAAAAATGACTTACAATGAAGATCTTTAAGTAAACTTTTTTTTTTTTTTGAGTTGGAGTCTCACTCTGTTGCCCAGACTGGAGTGCAGTAGCACGCTCACAGCCACCACAGCCCCAACTTGCTGCTGGGCTCAGGCAATCCTTCAGCCTCAGTCTTCCTAGTAGCTATAACCACACCTGACTAATTTCTTTTGTTTATTGTAGAGACAGGTCTCACCAAGTTGCCCAGGCTAATTTCGAATCCCTGGACTCAGGCCATCCTCTCGTCTCGGCCTCCTAAAGTGCTGGATTATAGGCATGAGCCACATAGATCATTTATTTCTTGTCTTGAGTTTCTAGAACTCAGGGCATTAGAAGATGCTTGATTTCCTTCCATACATAAAAAAGTAGAGTCTATCTACCACACAAATAAGACATTCAAAATTTTTCTAGACCATTTTGATTTTATGTAAGACAGGTGCTAAGATTTTCCCTTACTCGTCTTTTGTGAATAAGTATAAACCAGCAATAAGACTCAGTACTATTTTGGTTTCTCTCCTTATGACATAGACTCCTTTTCAGAATACCTTGCATCTAAAACAAAAGGAGTACTGTATTCTATACTTAAAATTTGCTGGAAGGTTGAACTTAAGTGCTTTCAACACACACACACAAAAGTAACTATGAGAAGGAATAGATTTGCTAATTAGTTGTGATGATCATTTCATACTGTATAGGAATATCAAAACATCAAATTGTACACTTTAAATAGAAGCAATTTCTATTTGCCAAATATACCTCAATAAAACTGAAAAAATAAAGTAAAAAAGAAAAAAATTAAAACCAAAAAATAATAAACTGAAATAAAACAAAACAGTTTTGTATAGAGATGGCTCACTAATATTTCTGCATTGACAGTGGATATTCATGGTCTCCCAAGTCCCACCATCTCAGAAAAGTCACCTTTGGATACTGGGAGCATTGTTCTCTACAGCTTGTAAGTTGCATGATGCATTTTTAACACCAGTCTACCCCAAGATCTGAGTCCTTCTGTGGTCACCTTTGAGGTGCTTACCGTGGTAGGAACTTCCTTGGTGGCTTCCTGGTACACACGCTGCTCCTTTACCAAGTTGCTGGGGAAATAACCCACGATGCCCATCTCGTCCTGGTTGTCACCATAAACCTGAGTGCCAAAGAAAAGTAGTGATCAGGGGAGAGCTGGTGTGAGGATATTCTGAGAAGTCCTCAGTCATCCTCTTTGCTTAGTGGCCAGTATCTGCCTTTTACTCTGGGCTCCAAGGGGCTCAGAACCAAATCTGAAGTTCAATGATGGCACTAAGTTAAGCCACAGAAATCTTGTGTCTATTTTTTATGACCCATTCTTAACTTATCTCACTACTTTAGAATGACTTCATTTTATGCAGTCTTGAGAGTTGCCTGAAATCTTCTTGAAACTCATTAAAAAAGTCTATTTTTTACTGGAGATGCGTTTATTATAAAAGACCAGTATTTCTCAGTTTTTAACAATTCAAGTGAACAGATACATGAATGAATTTAAATGTAATTCTTCATTACTTTAGGACCCATCTTTGGGGCTACAGATGGGGACAGAAAAGCAATCCTACTTCAGCGCTGTCCAGGGCCCACCGTTTTTTGTTTTAACTGAAGAAAGCAGATTTTTAGAATTAAAAAGGGTGCAAAAGTTTCCCAAAAGAATATTGAAACTACCATCATATGACATACATGCCTTCTACTTGGCAAATCTTCTCAGATGTTTTTAAATAAGATTCAAACTCTTTGGAATGTTTGTGCCCGTGTGCTTGCCTTTTTTTTTTTTTTTCTTGCCAAAACATTACATTCATCTACATTTGGTTTTGTTATTAAAACTATCTTTGTGTTCTTAAAATGCAATCATAGTAAATATACCTAAATTTTTGCATTTCCATTTCCAATCTCTACATTGTTCTTAACAGTTAGTTTTAAGCATCAAAATGGGATGCAGACAGGTAATACTGGAAAAATTAAGAGCAACGTGTGTCAATTAGGTGTGTGTTTTTAATAATCTCATCTTACACTGCCAGCCCAAAATTCTCCAGCTTCATTTTCTTTTACCAGCTTTGAGTAAACATAGATCTGCTGCCCTTTTTTAACGTTAATGAACCTGCAGTCCGGGGCATTGTAATCTTCTTGGGCATTAGCCAGAGAAATGGTATCTGGAAGAAAAACAAAAGTTGGGATGACTATATTTTAGGTTTCTGAATTTTCTAACAGCAAAAAAGGCAAAGAAAAACTAGGAAATCAGAGTGACTGGCACTCCCAGTTTACAGCTGGTATCAATTCAGAAAGAGCAAGATAGCCAAGATATTAAAGTTGCAACAAAATCTTAGCCAAGTGAATTCTCCATAGGAAAACATCCAACATGCCATTGAGGAGAAACAAAGCAAATAACATACATATTGGAGAAGATTCACTTCAAAGTACAGTTCGATTTTATGCTGTTAGTGGATACATTTTCAATCATACAACAGAAAGATAATGAAAAGCATTGAAGAAGTTCTTACAGACACACTCTTCATCTGCACAGAGCTTCTTGGAAGAGAGTCGGTCCATAAATATTCCATGCACGGCACACACGGCCACAAGACCCAAGAGGAAAAGCAACATTATTCTTGCCATCTTCCTTTTTTGCTGTCTTGGCTCACACTCTTTGATTGGAAGTGGGGAATGCTTCAGTGGTTCCTGCCTTTTATGTGAAAGCCAGACCTCTAGGCAATACCCTCGGCCAATGGGAAGGGTCTACCCTCCCTCTGCTTTCCTGACAGGCTATTGGACTTCAGGAGCAAGTTAGCATCTTATTTTTCAAAGAGAGTTAAACGCTTGTCTTTTTTACACACAAATAATACCCAAATTGTCCGCATTGTTAAAGCCACTCTAGCTGTGTTTTTTTGCATCAATCATCCCGGCATTATTTTGAGGACTTTGAGGCTTTTTAAACCATTTTTAGTTTTTAGTTCAAGCCTCATTCTCTTTCAGCTTATGGGCAAAGATGTGCTAACTGAAAACATTCGTTGAAAATGTGAGATCTATATTTTTAGTACAAGTAATTTTGATTTAAACAAGTCCAATTCATAAAAAGCTGGACTTGTACAATAGACAGATAAAAGGATCCTTATGTTTACAAATCCTTCATGATAGGGTTCTTAGAGGGCTTATCTGTCTTAGGCCAGAGATGGAGTCTAACACACTAGTTGATGCCACACTGAAGACTCTACTAGTAGGGAAGGAGACAGGTGGGTTGGGGAAAAGGAAGAAACCTTTTCGCTACTCTCTTTCTCGTCGTACTCTAGCAATTCAGTCTCAAACGCTCATGGACCATGGGTCATAGAGAAGGAAGTAAAGTTAGACATCCATGTTACTCCCACTTCCTTGCTTCTGGGCCTCCTTCCTATGGAGAAACCGAGCACTGCTATAGGCACCAAAGCAGAAGTGCCAGCACCTGGCTCCATCTATCCAACAGGCATTTACTGAGAACCTACAATGTGCTAGGTACTGTTCTAGGCACTAAAGAGATGTCAGTAAAAAAAAAAAATGCGCCCAGGCACAGTGGCTCAAGCCTATAATTCCAGTACTTTGGGAGGCTGAGGCAAGAGGAGTGCCTGAGTCCATGGGTTCGAGACCAGCCCCGACAACTTGGCCGAGACCTTGTCTCTACAATAAAAATGACAAAAATAACCGGGCAGGGTGGCGGCACGCACCTGTAGTTCTGGCTACTTGGAAAACTGAGGCGGAAGGATCGCCGGAGCCCAGCAGGTCGACGCTGGGGTGGCGGTGAGTGTGCCACTGCACTCCAGCCTAGGCGACAGAGTGAGACGCCAACTCAAAAAAAAAAAAAATGTGGGGTCCACTTCAGGATTAGTTATAGGTATACAAGTGGCCATTGTACAGGTAAAGTTTGGGTCTCCCTTTGGTCCCACTTCACCTGGTTTGAGATTAGATACCCTTATTGATGTTATGTGCCACCCTCCCTCCCCTGGCAGTTTTCTGCTACTGCCAATCCCTTTCTTATAGAATTATGGTAAATGTTTCAGGGTTCACTTATGAGTGAGAACATATGGTACTCAGTTCTTTGTTTCTTTCTATTGGGAGAAACAGACAATAATTTGCTGCTTTTTATAGGGCGTTTGAGGCTGGCATCTCTCTCATAAGATGACCCTCCTTGCTCTGCCAGTCCATTGCTTCTAGAAAGAGACCCTTGGCGGGATGCCATCTCCACCTAGGTTGACATTGCAGCTTCAGAGCAATACCTCCTCCTCCCACCCCAAATGTAGTCCCTTGAAAAAATGAGGGACAAGAATTCAACATTCTAACTTTGTGCAAAACAATTTTCCAAAAAGATAAATAGGTTAAGCAAAATATACTTGTAGTGTGATTAAAAGTGTTTTGGGGGTGCATGTGTGAAATAGAGTTGGTTACTGTGTGTGTGTGTATGAGATGTTCAGGGTAAGATCTTTTATATAGCTGGTCTTGATTTGGAAACCTGGTTATAGGATCTGGCCCCTCTGACCCTTGAATCTTGCCTCCTGTCTCTCCCAATGAAAGGAGGGACCCCAAGAAACTTAGAATAAACTTAGTTCACATTTTGCCTCAGCATAGCTATTTGTAGTTTGATACACTGAATCTAGCACAGGTTAGACATATATAAATTTCCAATAGGCAGGTATTAGGAAGCCTTCAGACATTCTAAGGCAGCCCAAGCAACAGCTCATCCCACCCCCTCGGCAAATCTCCATCAGATGCAAGTCAAGGACAGAGCCATAGAAATGGTAACAGACAACCTTTTGGCCAAGGAATTTGTAGATTGCAAATGTCTGACAAAGTCTCTTACAGGAAAACCCCCTCCCCTTGTTTCCTCCCATCTAGCTCACCACCTGAGAGCATGAGATGTAATGTCTGGCAACCTCAAGATCTAAGATTCATGTGACTACAATCAACATCAAAGACCCGCAGCCCTGGATGCTACTCAGGGCCCAACCCCCCCTTCTCCAAAGGCTCTTAAATATACCTAACCTTTGGTCACTCAATGCCACAATTGCCTCTGAGTGTCAGCCCCCTTTCTGATCTGTGAAAGGTGAAAAATAAACTTTACTTCTGGCCGGGCACGGTGGCTCATGCCTATAATCCCAGCACTTTGGGAGGCCGAGGTGAGAGGATGGCCTGAGCCCATGGGTTCAGGACTAGCCCGGGCAACTTGGCGAGACCTCATCTCTACAATAAATCAAGAAAAATTAGCCAGGCATGTAGCTCCTGCTACTTGGAAGACTGAGGTGAAAGGAGCTTCTGAGCCCAGCAGGTGGAGGCTGTGGTGGCCATGAGCATGCCACTGCACTCCAGCCTGAATGACAAAGTGATACTTGGAAAAAAAAAAAAAAACACTTTACTTCTACTTTCTTATTTGGTTGCAATCTTGCATTATTCCTGAGGCCCCAGCACCAGCACCAGCACTGACCCTCCTTGCCGCAGTTGACCATTGCTTGGCACCAGTCCACCTTGCCACCAGTTGACCCTTTCACTCTCCCTCACTGTTCCTCCTATATCAGCTACTCTTTTCTGAAAACACTACTCATGTCTGCTTCAGGCCCTCCAAGCTTATATTGCCTGGGATGCTTTTCCTCCGGATACTGGTATTCAGGTCTCTGGGGAGATGCCTCCACAGTCAAACCAATCCAACAGCCTACTCATATACTCCCCAGCCCAATTCCTGAATCACACGGCTGTGCAACATTGTCCTAGGGCATGTAGCACTATCCTACATGCCTGGTTTACCTTCTTGGTGGTGACTTGTCTCCCAATACTACAATGAAAGGTCCACGAGGCAGGGATCTTGTCCATATTGTTCCTCACCCTATCATTAGCACCCAGAAAGATACTTAGTATATACAATGAGTATCCACTGAATGAATGCCTGATCCCTCTGAAATTGCATGCTTAGGTGTATGTACTTTCTTCCTGCAGTTTCTAGTTTTGAAAAGAGATTCCTAACAGCCCTAAGACTCATTGAGCAAAAATTAGGGCAGAGACTCTGGGGTCCTGCCACTTACCATCAAGCATGGTCCCCAGACCAGTAACTCTGACATCACTTTATAGAAATATTCTGTCTCTCAGACCTCACCCCCTAAATACACTACATCTGAATCTACACATTGATACTCAAGTAACTCAAGCACACTGAAGTCTGAAAAGTACTGCTCCAAGGCAAATAAATCAACTACAATAATTTTAGCCAGGGCTACGCATTCTTTAGGTCTTTGCTGGAGACATTTTCAAGGGACAAAATGCTTGTCCAATGATCACACAGAAGATACTACAAGTCATGAGACTTTAAACACAGGTGTGAGCCTCCTGGAAATTTCCAGTTTTACACTATCTTCTATTTATCAATATACTGTTCTAAGACAAGCAACAGTAACTGAGAGCAAGCGCCCAGGAATTTGAATAGTAGCCAAAAACATGGTCTGTTTTGAAATAAGAAACATTTTTTCCTCTTTATGTATGCAGTGATGTGATAATGGTCGATGTCCACATAAGTCTAAGAGTGGTCGTTTCATAAACATACAATAAAAAGTCTAAGTAATAAGGAAAAGGTTTCAAGAAAATCCTAAAACAGGAACACCAAAAAATGATTACTATCCCTTTTACTGTTGTTACTATTCTTCAATGTGTGCTTTTAAAAAAAAAAGTCCACTTCTAAAGATATCCATGGTTTGTTCAGTAGGGGACTGAATCAATAGTCTAAGTATTAATCAAAAGCTAAAGAAAATGGGCTTTGAAAGTATTTGAACACCAGTGTTTAAGAATTATAAAGTAGTAGCAAGATTAGCACTGGCAACTTTGCCAATCGGCCTATTTGTCTTTTAAAAAATTATAATTATAAAATCTCTCCCTTGGAGACCTTTCAATAAAGAGGTCAGACACTAACCAAGCAGTATTCCTTAGGAACTGTTCTACCTCGAGGGAAAGAGCTGAAAAAGCAAAATGTGAAGACAACAATCCCTTCCCCTCTGTTTCCCAGAAAACAGTAAGTACCGTAACTCCTAGATGGCCTTTATTCTATTAAATACCAAATGAAAATGTTCCTGGAATGTCTATTACCTGCAAAATAATTTTTTCACTTCTTTGAAGAACACAAAGATCAAATTTAGATCCTTCTTGGGTTTCATTTTCTTCTAATATCCAGAATGATCATCATTATCATGAATACAACAGTAGTCTACTATCTTCCATAATCGAATTCTCCTTAATTCTTATTAAAATGGTTCAATGTTGCTATATCATTAGTTGTTCCAAAAAACACTAGAAAAATATACTATTACAGAGTTTTATAAACCTTAAGATGTGTTCTAGACTAGAATAAGCATTTGATAATAAGGCAATGGGTCAACAAACAAAACATCATAAACACAGGATACAAATAAAAATTTATTGTACAAAATTAAGGCCTTCATATTTCATAGTTCACTAAAGCTAAAGAAATGCTAGATAATGTAAGTTCTTCACAAAAATTTCACTTTCACGCCCCTCTACCTCCAACTATTAAATGACCTGACCGAATGTTATCAAAACAAACACTGTAAATGACACCAAGTCCTTTAAAGATTACTGTCCCAGATGTTATTTCTTGGCATAGGTAATCTTCATGGCATGGGATGGTGTGATTTTAAATCCTTGTAAAGCATCCCTGGCAGCACCAGCCTGTCCATCATTTTCAAATTCAACAAAGGCAATGTCATGCCTCCCAGGTACCAAACGTACTTCCTTGAAACCAGGGAACCTAAAAAGGAAAACAGTTTATACATATATATATGCAACTTCCTGATATTGGCTCAGGAAAAGTAATCATATCCTAACTAAGAATCCTAAGTAGAGAAGATGAATGGTAATAATGTACATTAGTTCTATTTTTGTCTTTATATCAATTAGGACTGATAATTCAAACATTAGAGAAAATTTAGCTTTTTATTTGCTAAATAAATAAATAGCCTCAATTTTATTTGCTAAATAAATAAATGGCTTCAATTCATGATTAATCCCAAACCAAATCAATGAAAATGTAAGGAACTGTTGATGTGTGATGACAAACAGATTCAACCGATGAAAGTGCTATTTGTCCTGTCAATAAGCTTTGGGAAGCAGACATATTTATGAAAAAAACTTACTGATTAAACAGCATGGATAACATCATCTCGTTAGTCTCTTCTGGTAAGTTATTAAGGAATAAAATATAGTTTGGAGGGTAATCAGGGACCTAATAAAAAGAAAACAGGAAAAGTTAGCTTGTAAGTATAAACAACACTGTAAGCCATTTGGTCCTTACATTGAAACCTGAAGGTCAGAGAACTGCATTCCAGTTCAAATAGTCTTGTGAAATCTTAATGCACCAAACACTAAAGCTAAGAAACACCGACCCAGGAGAAAAAACAAAAACGTAACAGCAACATGCAAAGCAGATATTCAAGACCTTCCAACTGTGGAAGATTAAAAATCGTATTAAAGGTTTTAAGTATTTTACTAACAATATGTAAAACAATAAACAATACTAACATTTTAAGCATCTGGAGGCCAGTTATAATTGGAGATTTGTGTCACATGGATGCATAATTCAAAGTTCCTAACAAAACTACAGAAGGCAGTGATGTCATTCCTCCACAGCTGGTTACCATACTCAGTAACACTCAGACATAAGTCCTCTGCACTATTGTTTACCTCATTAAAAAAACTGAGATCTAGAAAGATTACCACTGAGAACCACTACTTGGGGACTTTTAATTTACTTTTTTTTGCAAGTAAATGCACAACATTTAGTTACATACAAATAAGCAGTAACAAACACTGCTATTAGGTATCCAGCTATTTATTTGATACACCACTCTGAAATTATAGGAAATCACAGGGAAAGTGTCCTGTATGTAACAAAAGAACGATTGTCTTCAGGCTAGTTTCACAGAAGAGAAAACATCAAGTATAAAAAACAATTCGTGAACAAATCAAGGCTTAGAGTTAATTGCTGGCATTTATGAACTGCAATATAAATCCTAAAGAGGTAAAGAAATTCAAGTAATGTAATAACAGAGGAAAAAAGCTTCAGCAGAACAGAGAATTCTATGGATTTAAGGATCCTGCCAGACTCCAGCATCAGAGGAAGCAAGTATGGAACCAACACATAACTGAGGCTTGAGAGGTATTTAGTGGGGAGATTTATTTAATAAGAAGTCTCTAAAACATTTATACAGAAGGCTTTAAAAAATAAGCCTGAAATGTATTTGTGTTGAGGAAGTGAGAGCAAGGGTAACTAACAACGCTACCTGTGAGTCTCTTAGAAAGCATAGTTGTTCCTCAGCCAACTGGAGTGGAGGCGAGCCCTAACCATACAAGTTACCCTGAGCATGTGCCTGCAAGGTCTTGGCTGTACCGTAGAAAAAACAAAATGTATGCTCCCAGTTCTTAAGAGTTTAAAATATGCCACTGAAATTCTGTTACTGATTCATTAAGAAAAGCAAGGAATAAAGTCAGGTTTTGTTTTCTCCCTCTTGAAGAAAATTAAAATGTTCTCAGAAGTGAGTTTCTATAGTAAAGTGGATACAATTTAATGTATTATATTTTGTAGATGAAATTATTTTACTTTTGAAGACATGTAAGCTGTTCTGTATTATTGTTACAATTTTTATAATTTTAAGGTAAGCACAACATGGAAAAAAAAATTACCTGGGGATTTGGTGTTGCGTTTCCTTGGGTATTAGCTGAATTTGGCATTCCCTAAACAACAGAGAATAGGGAAACAGTTTAAATTTCCAACCCTCCCAAACAGCAGCAGGTATTTATATTTATAATTACCAAGTAAAAATAATATTAATTTCAACAGGTTTCTTTCTTATTCCATTTAACCTTACTTTAAAAATTTACAACTTTAACACTGTCTCAAAATTCATCTATTTAACTTGTTATTTTTGAAAAGTCTAAGCTTTAAAGACTATATCACAAAATGTAACCTCTAAGTTTGAAAATAATGGAGAAATATATAAGACAAAAATTAAGGATTAGCCTTGTATTTAAAAAAAAAAATTGGATATAAGGCAAGCATTATATGTAGTGAAATTGATTTCTAATAACTTTCAATCCAGAAATAATTACCTTTGGAAAATTACACTTTTATCTGGTACTTCAAATCAGATTTTGCATTCCTGACTTGTTCTAAGAAAGAAGCTTTGAGTATATACTCATGATTAAAGATAATAGCTACTTATCTTATTTATAGGCAGCAGAACCTAAGAAATAAGCCAACAGGCATTAACAAATTTGAGAGAATGATGGAATTAAGTGCCATGCAAATTCAAAAAAAACTGCTTAATATAAATCTGCGTATGCTAAGGTTTACATTTTTTTTTTTGAGTTGGAGTCTCACTCCGTTGCCCAGATCGGAGTGCAGTGGCCACTCCCGGCCACCGCAGCCTCGACCTGCTGGGCTCCGGTGATCCTTCCGCCTCAGCCTTCCAAGTAGCTGGAACTACAGGCCCACGCTACCATGCCTGGCTAATTTTTTGATTTATTGTAGAGATGAGGTCTCGCCAAGTTGCCCAGGTGGGTCTTGAATCCACGGGCTCAGGCAATCTGCTCACCTCAGCCTCCCAAAGTGTGGGATTACAGGCTGAGCCATGGAGCCCGGCTAACTTCCTCTTTTTCTACTTAGATACCCCTGATTGCATTCTCTTGTTCAACTGCTCTATCTAAGACTTCTTTTTTTTTTTTTTGAGTTGGAGTCTCACTCTGTCACCCAGACTGGAGTGCGGGGGC